>NW_026694848.1:0-22294 GCF_021218885.2 Marmota monax
CACACACACACACACACACACACACGCACACTCCAGCCCGCCCCTCACAGTTCAGTTTGGCACCCCAATGCCAGCTTCAGCAACAAACAAAAATCTTAAATGGCAAGTGGCCACTTTGGGGCTGGGGGTGTAGCTCAGAGCGCTGCTTAGCACGGTGGGGCCCCGGGTTCCATCCTCAGCACCGAACAAAAATGAATAATTAAAGTGAAGTGAAATTGGCACTGCTTTGGTTGGTTTCCTGTGGCTGCTGTGGCCAAGTGGGGCTTGGAACAACCCGGCACAAGACAGCTCTGAGGCCGGACGCCGGAAGGCAAAGTGCTGGCTGCTTCCGGGGCCGCGGGAGCAGCTTCTGCCTCTCTCAGCTCCCTGTGGCCCCTGGTTTGGGCTACGTCACCCCGTCTCTGTCCACATTTCCTCTTCTTCCAATCCAGCAATTGAACTAGGACCCGCCCTGATCCAATAGGACCTTATCTTCATTTATGACATCGGCACAGACCCTATTTGCAAATAAAGTCAATTTGTAGTATCAGGGCATCAGCAAATCCTGTTGGAGAACTGAGAGCCATCTAGAAGATTACCAATGAAAACGAGAGGAGACGAGAGACAGGTGTTTCCCATGTGCAAAATGTCCAGAGGCAGGAGCAAGAGGAACTATTTCTCACTGATCTCCAAATCCTCAATGGATGCGACTGGGAAGAGAACAGCCAGCTGGTCCTCAGTTTATAATACACAGGGAGATGGGATGAAGTTCAACCTCTTGGGAGCTGTGTGACCCGAAGCCAGTCACTTAGCCTCTCTGTGCTCAGCACTTTTGTTTAAGATGGAGATGATACTGGTGGCTACCTCACAAGGCCATTGTGAGAACTGAATGAGGAAACTGGTGTAAAGCACACAGAACAGCAGCATCAGTGTGAAGTCCACAGGCATGTCAGTGATGTGACTGTCACTACTGTGACTGAAGTGTGGCAAGGGGATTTGGGTTACAGAGGGGTGGCTCACACTTTTTACATTATCACCTTCCCAAGGAGTTTTTTCAGACATTTTTTCCTTCTCCTCACCAGTAACATTGGCCACGTGAGTTTGTACTGCAGCCCCGCAGAGCCCACAGTCCACTGGGCTGCCCAGGACTGCTGGGCCCCTGTAGAGCCAATGTTCACCCTTTGGGGATGCTACCCTCCTGCCGAGGACGCACAGTCACTAGAGCAGGAACACACTGACTAGTGTCCATGGGGTTCTCAAATGAACTCCAAATAGTCTGTGGGACTCTGTCCCCACTGACCCAGGGGACAGGAAGGTGTTCCTCCGAGCAGAATCAACATGAAGGGAGGGGGCCTCGGTGCAGGAGACTGGGAAGCTGTACAGCTTCAGGTCAGGCTTGCTGACCAAGAGGGGCTCCTGCCAGGCCATCTGGCACGTGGATCAGACCACCCACCTCTCCCCCACCTTCCTGAAGCCCCTCTCCCTGGGGCTCCTCACCCCCGGCAGGAGTCAAGGTCTTCGGGAGCTACAGGACGTGGCTGGGTGGCTGCCGAGCCCTAGAGGGGGCCCTGAGACCTCCAGGCAGGACTCGGCTTCGTGACAGTGAGCAGCTTGGCTCCGCCCAGTGTGGACCACGCGCCCAGGGTCCACCACTGTCGGCTGGCGAGCGTCCCCCCAGTTCACGCTCACCTGGAACTTCAGAATGGGACCCCGTTGGGAAATAGGGTTTCTGCAGATGCCATCAGGTCAGGCGAGGTCCTCAGCTCAGTGCCCACAGTCCTTAAAAGAAGCCCACGTGAGGACACAGGAGGCCAGGCCACCACACAGCCAGAGACTGCAGGCCGCCCGTGACCACCCGCGGCCACACAGGGCGAGGCAGGACCCTCCCTCGAGCCGCGGAGGAACAGCTTGAATTCAGACGGCCAGACCCAGAGCCGGGAGGGGAGACGCTTGTGTTTTCAACGGCCGCCTCGGGGGTCACTTTTGAGGGCAACCTTGGGCCACGAACACAGTCGCCATCTGCAGAACCGGGCCAAAGCAGTTTTCAAGCTGCCACAAAGGGAGCCCGGGCCTCCCGGTCGCCCCAGCTGAGCGCAGGGTCTTCTCCCCACCTGCGCCCTCTGCTAATGTCCAGGCTCGTCTGCTGCTCTTATGGGGGACAAAGAAATCAAAGGATGCCCTTGATTTTCAGGCCCCGGTCAGCGACGCTCTGCATCATCGGGAGATTGACTGGAAAGAGCAGGGGCCAGGAGAAAGGGCATGGGACTGAATATCAGGAGTGCAGCATACAGGAGGTGCTCAATAAGTGCTTGATACACTCCTGCTCCCCATTTGCAGCAGTCACCCCACTCCCAAGAGGAAATACCAAAGACCCAACCACAGAGCACAGCACTTAACTCTTGGGGAGATTCAGCAGATTTCCTACAATAAGCGTTTTTTGCATAAAACATATCGCTAACACAGGCTTTAAATAATACAGGTGGCATCTGTCTGGTTTAGCGAGTCCAGCTGGCTCGGAACGGAATGACTTGTGTCCCTATCATTGTAATGGACTTAGCATCTGCAAAGCACTTTTTTTTTGTACCAGGGATTGAACCCCAGGGGTGCTTGACCACTGAGCCACATCCCCAGCTTTCTAATTCTTTTATTAAGCTGCTTAGGACCTCTCTAAGGTGCTGGGGCTGGCCTTGAACTTGAGGTCCTCCTGCCTCAGCCTCCAGAACTGTTGGAAGGATAGACGTGTCCACCGCCTGTATTCTATTTTCAAATAATAACTCCTTGCCCTGAGAGACCTTTCTACACACAATAAAAGGAGAGGTCTCAGGGCCTCAAAGCACAGTGGATCTCGGAGCTGGGGAGCCTCGATGGGAGGGAGGACAGGGGCTGCCTGGGAGACAGTGCAGCGTGACGCTGGTGGCCCCAGCAAACGTGCCCACCAGGGACAGCAGCCCCCAGGGGCACCAGGCTGATCACTCCAGCATGGCCCGGGCACAGCTTTTGATGCCCATGAAAATGTTTGAAATTCTTTTTAAAAATCAGGGAGGGGGAACCTTGTAGATCGAAGGAAATGTTCTCATGTGTAACGTGGATATCTTGGCTTTCAACCCACACAGTCCAGAAATACAGTTTTTGCTGCGGGTTGAATTGCAGCCCCCTTCAGAATTCACAGGCTGCTGTCCTGACCCCAGGACCTCAGAATGAGACTTGACTTGGAAGCAGGATGGTGGAGGTGTGATCTGAGGTCCTCCTGGAGTCGGTTGGCCCTGGTCAGTACGCCTGGGTCCTCGTGGGAGGGACCCTCACGGGGAGGGACCCGGGGAAGAAGGGCTTCTGCTGCCTCGGGCAGAGGAGAAAGCAGGTGCCAGAGACGGGCAGGAGCTGAGGCCTCACCACGCAGACGGAGCTCGGCCTGCCGCCCCGGACCTGACCCTGACTCCAGACCCCAAGGCAACGAGTTTCTGCCACCTAAGTCCCCGGCTCTGCAGCGCCGATTGACAGCAGCCCCAGGAGACTCACAGGGTTCCCCGTCTTATTGATGGGGGAAGACCCTGAAGCCACACTGCAGCGGGTGGACAGGGCTCTCCCTGCGAGGACAAGAGAAAGCGTCCCGGCCAAGACGATGCCGATACAACACCAAACCCTCCCGCGGGTCGTCACCTTCAGTGCTGGCGACAGCCTCAGGAACCCCCTAATGTCCCCGAGGACCCCGAGGTGGGGCAAGGTGGCACCAGTGGCTCGGGGAGAATCGGGTTCTCATCAGACGGCCGGGTCCCCAGCTGCCCAGCCAGCCCAGTGCTGAGATGGGCACTGTGGCTGCAGCCGGTGGAGGGGATCCTCCTGGGGAGGCCCGGGGTAGGCCTCCCTTAAGGCCTGGACTCCGCACTCATCTACAAGCAGAAACGAGGGGCCTCCGGTCCTGGTCCTCAGGAAGGGAGGCAGTCGGAGCCGAGAGGAACATGAGGAAGTCCCTTCCAATCCCCCACACGGCGGCAGGAGGGGCAGGACGTGGACTTGAGGACAGACAGGCAGGGAAACACCATCTCACGCAGGACGGGTGGACACTCAAGTGGGCGTGGGGACCAGACATCAGCACCAGGACCTGGACAGAGCACCCAGCTGGGCTAGCAACCCCCCCCCTCAGGTGGGACCATCCTCATGACAGGTGACGAAGGCTGACACTGTTCTGGCAGAAGGTGTCTCCTTGGCAACAACCACCCTGTCCCGTTTCCAGGGCACAAACCTAAAATCTGTCTGCTCAGGCTGAAGGACTTGGGGACAGCGCCCTCGGCCTTACCCCCACTGTCGAACGCACCCCAGTCTTCCTCCACCTGGCGCAGATGTTGAGCCTGCAGTCCTACTATGTGTGGAGTGTTTTCATTTCTCTCCCTTTGTCTTCTGCTGTGAGTGTTGGGAGGAAGGTCCTCCACCCCGCTGAGCCTGGACGGTGGGCTTCTGGCACAGCCGCGTGAGCAGAGCCCAGGCCAGGCCAGTGGGGAGGGGCCACCACCCAGGGCCCTGCTTGCTAGTTAGGGCCCCGCTCAGCCCCTGGGAGACGCTGCTCAGAACCACGGGCCCAGCTCTCAGCACCAGTGGGCAGCCCGGGAGTCGCAGGCCCGGCTCAGGCTCCGTGACCAGGTCTCCTCTCTGAACTGCAGCCCTGGACTGGCTCCTCCTCACTGGGCTGCTGGTGAGGACTGGGCAGAGCCCAGGGAGGTGGCTGAGCCGTGGCCAGCGATCGTCATCGTTGGTTGGTATTTTTGTTACTTCAGCCGGCTCCGTGGCAAAGTCCACTGGAATCCAGAACGCGCCCCCAGGGGGGCCCACAGCTGCCCCGTGTGTGGCACAGGCTGGGGGAGACCCGAGGCCGCCTCTCTCCCAGTGAAGGAGCCTGACCTGGCCAGAGCCGGGTGGGGACGCACAAGTGGGGACAGCGGCTACTCCCAAGGCTAACAGGGGCCCTCCCGGGAGGTCCACCTGCCCTGCCAGGAGGGGCCTCCCCTCCGAGTCCTCCAAGTCCTCACAGTGCCCTCTCATGGCACCTGTCCCCAGGAACCTGCCCAGGGCCCTGGGGCCCAGGATGGAACTCTGAGCCAGGCCAGCCAACCCCCACTTCACAGCTCGGCACTGACAGCGGCCCAGAGCTGATACCGGGGCTTTCCCAAGGCCACACAGCGAGCAGGGGCCAGCAGGGACTCGGACGCTGGTGCCCTGGGTGAGCCCTGCCTCTTTCGGGGCACCTGAGCGTGGGACCAGGGAGCGTGTGTTTTCCGCACACCCACGAAGCACCAGGCATCAGGAAGTAAAAGGGGGCCAAGCCAGGCCTCGGGTCACTGCCCCCCAATCCTGGGGTGACCCTGGTGCAGCTGGCTGCTAGGAACTGCCCAGGCACCAGACAGGGCAGCCTCCTGTGGGCCCCAGAGGCTCCACTCCTCCGCCTCCTCAGGCCACCGGCTCTGGTCCCCAACTCCCTCTGCCCAGCCCCAGGAGTCCCCTTCACCGGTCTCTCTGCCCCTCCCCCACGAGTCCCCTTCACAGGTCTCTCTGCCCCTCCCCCACAACACGGTCTCCAATTCCAGGCCAGACCCTTGGCTCCAGGAGCAATCCACGCGCTTCCAAGGGAGTGTTAATTTCGCATCCCTCCCGTGATTTATGGGGGTTGCTTTCAATTAACGGGGGTATTGATTTCCCCGCGGCTGGCTGGCGAGCTTCTGGGAGTTATTTTATTACCAAATGGATCACTTTCCTCCTAGGACACCAAGACCCACAGACACGAGATGCCCACAGACACACCGCGAGAGACACAGACACGCACCGCGGGAACAGCACACGGCGGGAGACATGTTCTCTGCCTCTCTCCCGCCCTACACGGGATGCCGGACACCTCAGCCCGAGTCAGCCTCCCGGGCACCGTCCCTGCTCGTCCCTGCCTCAGCCCCCAGCCCCACCCCCAGCCTGTGGATGCACAGGGAGTGACCAGGGCTCTGAGCAGAAGGTGGGGCCTGCAGCCCTCCCCAGTGAGAGCAGGCTCCTTGCTTCTGCTCCAAAATAAATACATCAGCGTGCATCACTCACACTCACACACACACACTCTCACACTCTCACACACTCACACACACACACACACTCACACACACAATGAACAGGGATAGCTGGATGCGGTGGTGAACACCTGTAATCCCAGCAACTTGGGAGGCTGAGGTGGGAGGATCCCAAGTTAGAGGCCAGCCTCGGCAACTTAGCAAGGCTCTAACTTAGCGAAACCTTGTCACCAAATTAAAAAAATAATAATAATAATTAAAAAAGGGGGGCGGGGATGTGACTCAGTGGTTAAGCACCCCTGGGTTCAATCCTCAACCAACCAACCAAAAAGAAAACAGGGACAGAGGGGGAGCCTGGCTGTGTGTGGTGTCATGACTTGGGAACAGGATGGGTGACCTGCTGGCGCAGCAAAGCCAGGGTGTCGGGCCCCCTGATCCCATGGTCCACCTCCATCCTGACCCACCCCAGGCCCCGACCTTCTGCAGGACACCTGGGTGCCCCTCCACCCGGGCGCCACTTAGCACCAGGAGCTCTGTGGTCACCACGGGCAACGGCGCCGTCATTGCTCAGGACTCTGGGCCACCGTCCAGTCGCCCTCCTCCTGCCGCTCCTGCACAGCTGGAGGTGGCCCAGGAGGCCAAGAGCGGGGGCCTGGGTCCAGGGCCTGGCTACTGCCCTCAGTGTCCACCTTGGCCATCAGCTCCCCGGGCTCCTCTCCTGACCGCTGTCTCCCTCGCCCGGGGCCTGCGGAACCTTCCCCCGGTCCTCCCTGCCGAGGGCCACGGCTGCCCTGTGAACCCCTCTCCCCACGGCCTCCCCGTGGGCTGGCCGCACCCCAGGCCTGCAGCACCATGGGCTCCCGATGCCCCTCGACAGCCAGGGGCACATCCAGGAGCCGGACCAGCACCGGGGCTGAGAGAAACGAGAGTCCGTCCCGTGCTGTCCAGACAGGGGAAGGTCCCTGTCCCCACGGGGGACACACAGTCCTCCAGGGAGGCTGGTCGCTCCGGCCAGGCAGCCCTGTCCACTCCGTCTACCCACATGGCTGCCACACACACAGGGTCAGGAACTGGCGTTTTTAATTGACTGTGGGTTTTTTTTCCAATTTGGAAAGAGAACTGGACGGCCCCCGCCCGCCGCCTCTTCTGCAGGTCATTTGTACTGGACTCCACGCGCGGTGCCAGCCCACCTCGTGACAACCCGCTCGTCTCTGTCGTCACAGTTAAGTCCCAGCTCTCCCCCGACCACAGGCATGTCCACTGCCACTCAGGCTCTTTGACACCCTGCCCAGGCACAGTGACCACGATGTCCACGACGCCGTCTCCAGAGCTCAGATCCTCCCCAGGGTGAAGCCGGGCCTCTGCACCCCTCTGCTGCCCAGCGGCCCCTGGGCCCCCCTGGGGCGGAGCTGCTCAACTGGGCTTGGCAACAACGCATTGCCGCCCGCCCTCCCTCCCTGGGCACAGGACGGGAAACCGAGGCCCAGCTGGCCAGGGGGGCCCTGGCCAGGAGCACCCCTCCCTTCCATCTCCCCTTGGCCGGCCCTCCCTCCTGCAGCTGGGAAAACAGAAGGGACAGGCCTGTCCTCACACAGCGCACGTTCCAGGGGGGACAGACAACACACAAGTGAACACGAAGACAGCGAGCGAGACGGTGACGGGGAGAGGAAGGGCACATTTTAAATAGGACCTGGTCGGGAAGGCCTTACGGGAGGCTTAAGAACGGGAAGAAGGAGACCCGGGAAAGAGCATTCCACACCGAGGGGCCAGCACAAAGGTCCTGTGGCCAGCAGGAGACCATCATGCCCCAGGCAGAGCCAGAGAGACATGAGGCCAGGCATGAGCCACTCCCTGCTCTGGCCACTGCCCCTGCAGCTTCTCCTGTCACTCAGGTAAGAGCTGGGGTCCTTCTGGTGGACGTGACCTTCTAAAACGATCTCGCTGGCTGCTGAGGTGGGAGCATCTGGGAGGGGAGGGAGGGGCACTCTGGGCTAGTCTGACGGACTGGATGCAGGTGTTCAGGAGGGGGTCAGGGATGAGTGCAAGGCTGGGGGTCTGAGCTCCCTGGGTCCCCTCACCCTCCCGAGTCCCTGCCTGGACGCTGCACACGGTGGACATTCAACAATTACAGATGACCTTGGGCGCAGCCAGCCTCCGAGCTCAGCGGGCTTTGCGCTGCGCGGAAGCCCTTTGGAAAAATTCAGAGACCATTACTTTGGGCTTTAGAAACACAATATGATGCTGTTGCAGCAAACCCTAACCTGATCACGTCTTCCCTCCCCAGGACAGGCCAGCCACGGGGCAGGGGCAGCCCAGAGGCTCCCGGAGGGCAGAGGAGGACAGCGAAGTTCTTCATGAGCCACGGTAACTCCCAGGCAGAGGGTCCGGGTGCGGGTGAGAGCTGGCGGAATCAGGGGGTGCTTCCGCAGAACCCCACCTGGGGTTGACCTGGGGAGGGCTGGGGGAGGGCGTGTCTGTGCACTGGGAGAGGGACAGAGGGACAGCGGCCTCCCGCAGGCCCTGACACACGCGTCCCCAGTCCTGAAGCCGCAGTGTCCCTGGATTCACGGCTCTGCCTGCGGGTTGATGGGTCCCCCTGGGCATGATGGATGGCGGCTCTTCCCCAGGACGGAGTAGGAGGTGGCACGCGCTCCCCCAGCCTGGAGGCACCCTCCCTCCCTGGAGGAGGCGAAGGACAGCACAGGGGACGGGGGACAGGCCGGGCCTGGAAGGAAGCAGAGGGACAGCGGATGTGCCGGACGTGGGAGCTCCAGCCCCGGAGCAGGACCCTCAGCTCGGATGCCCACAGGGTGCCCAGCAGGGGCCAACCGGGGCACACACCTGTGGCCAGGGGCCGTGGCACAGGGGGCGGGAGAGTGGAGAGATGAGGGGCCCAGGGCTGGGCAGGGAGAAGGGCGGAGCCGCCGGGCAGGGTGGGCAGCCAGGACGACCCTGACACTCTGCCCATCTCCCATGGCTCCCACTGGCCTCTCTGCTCCCCTCTGGCACCTGGCCAATCCGTGTTTCACGCAGCAGTAATGTGATATCATTTTAAAATACATCCAGCAGCTCCCCACAGCTCTTGGGACCGTGCCTTACAGCACACCCTGGCTCTGCGTCCCGTCCGTCCTCTCCAAGCTCTGCCACCTTGGCCTTCCCTGTGCTTCTTCCCCCAACAGGCCAAGCGTGCTCCCACCCCAGGGCCTTTGCACTTCATGCTCTCTCCTCCCTCCCACTAGAGATCAGCTCGACTGTCACCAACTAACCTGTTTGAGCAGCCGCTTTCCCACCCAACCGTTCTCCCGCGCTTTCGAGCACAGATCAGCAGCTGAAACGATCTCATTTCTTTCTTTCCTTGGTGAGTGCCCACCTGCCCCCGAGGAGTGGGGACAGGGCTCTGCAGGGCCCGTCACGCGTGAGGGGCCTCGCCCGGCTGTCGCCCCACTCCTCGCTCCTCTGCTCTGTAGACAGCAGTTCTGGGAGCTGAAACAGCCTCCCCGGGACCCGGCACCCAGCTGTGCGGCCCAAGAGGCCCAGCCTGCTGCAGGTGAAGTCAGAGTGGACACTGCGCGGGCCCTGCACTCTCCCCCGCTCCCAGGAAGGCAGGGTCAGCGCTGCATCCCTGAACCCCAAAACCCCAACGGGGGCTGGCTTCTGTCTGTGAACTAGCCAGCGTGGAAAAGCTTAGAAGGGAGAAATCCAACCACGCTGACCACACAGCACGCGAGAGGCCACCAGGCACCCTGGGCAGAGGGTGGTGCAGAGCCAGGCGGCCCCTCGAGGCTGTGCACTGAGGCTGGGTTCCTGGCCCTCTCTGTGCCTTCCATCAGGTGGGTGCGGGATTGACGCGGTGGTAGGGGTGACAGGCACGAGGGAGGTAGGCGCTGTCGCAGTAACTGTCACCTGTGACAAGGCCTGGTGTCGGGCAGGGTGTCCAGGGTACTGCTCAGTCGGCCAGGCTAGCCTAGGGTCGGCCCTGGGCCAGCAGCCCAGCACAGGCAGACCAAGTGGCCACAGTCCCTCTGAGGTGCCCTGTGTCCAGCCTGCCAGCTGGTCCCTCCAGCACACCCTCCCCGCAGGCCGGCCAGGGCCACACAGCCCTTCTCTCTGCCCGAAGCCACACCTGAGGACGCTGGGCCCTGGCCGTGATGGCCTGGCGTCCACCCAGACGCGCCCCGTGCACTCCACGCCCCGGGGCTCCCAGGTGGCGGAGCAGCACACGTCCCTGGGCTCTGGCTCCTGGCCAAGGGAAGACGTGGGTGAGTGAGGCCCGGAGTCCTACTCAGCAACGGCCCGAAGCCACCGGCCCTCACACAGGACCTGCTCGGACAGAGTCGAAACCGCCCCTCGGACAACAGGAGAAACGGGGGAGATCCCGCGAGGACCCGGCGGCCTGAGGGGACCCGGGGAGCCTGCGGGGACCCGGGGAGCCTGAGGGGACCCGGGGAGCCTGAGGGGACCCGCGGAGCCTGAGGGGACCCTGGGAACCTGAGGGGACCCGGCAGGCCTGAGGCCCTCAGGCCCAGCCCCACACTCCCTGTGACACGCCGTGTGGGTACAACTGGCCCAAAGAGTTCTGTGCGTTCACACGCCGGGTGTGTGTGTGGCCGGGTGTGTGCGTGTGGCCGGGTGTGTGTGTGTGTGGCCGGGTGTGTGTGTGTGGCCGGGTGTGTGCGTGTGGCTGCGTTTGTGTGTGGCTGCATGTGTGTGTGGCTGCGTGTGTGTGTGGCTGCGTGTGTGTGTGGCCGGGTGTGTGTGTGGCCGGGTGTGCGTGTGGCCGGGTGTGTGTGTGGCTGCGTGTGTGTGTGGCCGGGTGTGTGTGTGTGGCCGGGTGTGTGCGTGTGGCCGGGTGTGTGTGTGTGGCTGCGTGTGTGCGTGTGGCGGGGTGTGTGCGTGTGGGCGGGTGTGTGCGTGTGGCTGCGTGTGTGTGTGGCCGGGTGTGCGTGTGGCCGGGTGTGTGTGTGGCTGCGTGTGTGTGTGTGGCCGGGTGTGTGTGTGTGGCCGGGTGTGCGTGTGGCTGCGTGTGTGTGTGGCTGCGTGTGGTGTGGCCGGGTGTGCGCGTGGCCGGCCGAGTGGACAGGAAGAGCTCAGCGCCTGTCTCCAGGAGGAGTTAGGCCCCTCCTGTCTCACTTATTTAACGGGCGGCAGACACGACTCCGATGGTGCTCCCCTCGGGTCCCGGGAGCCGTGACCTCCTCAGGTCGTGGAGGGGTTTGGTTTTTCTTTTTTCATTCTTTGTTTTCCCCAGATTAACAGAAAGCGGGTGACCAGCAGGCCCGGCCAGCTCTGAGAGTGGCCTGAGGCTGGGCCTCCACCCAGCACAGCCGGCACAGTGCCCCCGCGGCCCTCACCTGTGGGCAGCCGCGTGGGGGTCGCCGGCCTCCGGGTGCAGCCCGCTGCTGTTCTCCAGCCTGGCCAGCGTGTCCATGCGCTTCACCATCAGCTCCAGCAGGTCGCTCATCTTGCGGAGGACGCCACGGGACTCAGGGCCACCCAGCACTGTGGGCAGAGGAGGGCACTGTCAGGGCAGCCGGGCAGCACGGAGGCCACCGGTGTCACCTGGTGTCTGAGATGGGGCAGCTCAGACCCGGGCCCCCTCCCACCTTCCTTGGCCACCGCAGGGGAGGGTCAGAGAGCAAGCCCGCCCCATCTGCCCCCCTCCTCGGCCTCCCGTAAGGCCCCTCACTGCGTTGCCTGGGGAGGAAACCCCAGGACCCTGCTCCCACCAGCTGTGTGGCCCTGGGAACTGTCTACGCCCTCTCTGGGCCTCAGTTTTGTCGACTATAAAATGGAGCTTTGGCTGTAATCTCCAAGGTGCCCTGCAATCCCCAGGGCTGTGAGAGGCCAGGGAAGGTTTCAGGTGGGACAGGAGCCTATGTCTCCTAACACCTGGTCCAGACAGGACCTCCCGGTTTCTACAAGAGTGGGCCACGGTCCACTGGCACCTGACCAGCCAGGCTGTTGGAATCCAGGTCCCCGGGCCCAAGCCTAGGCTTGCTGACTTGACGTTCTAGGGCCCTGGAGTCTGCACCTCCGTCCCCGTCCATCCCCCAGGGGATTCTGATGGAGAGGGAGCCTGTGTTCTGGGGTCCCGGGGGGATGAGGGGCATTCTACCCCAGTCACTGGGTGAGGGCTGCTCCAGGGACAGTCACGTTCTGCCCTCTCCGCCTGCCGCCGAGTGGCCAAGGGAAGTGCCCAGGCAGTAACACAGGTGCTGGCCGCTGGCAGCGCTGCCCACACACACTGAGTCACCAGGGCCAGGGAGGGAGGCAGCGCGGCAGTGTCCCCTTCTCAGGAAAGACAGAGCCGGACACCCCAGAGGCTCTCAGCTGGCTCTGGCCTGCCTCTGCCACCAAAGCTGCAAGGAGAAGTCACCGTACCACCCTTGGCCTCCATGTCCCCGACTCAAAGCAAGAACACCAGGCCCTGCCTGCAGCCCACCCTCGGAGCAGAGGACAGTGCTCAGCACACTGCCCCCTTCCCCTGGCTGTCACATCCAGCCACTGCCAGCCTCCCACAGGGACAGAAGACACCTCCCCTGGCAGCTGAGCCACCTGGGTCTGAAGGGAGGCCGCAGAGCCGGGGCAGATGGCTCAGGAGCTGGCCGGCCCCAGCCCCACGGTTCACAGCCTGGGCTGAGGTTGCTCTCCCCCGTATGAGCAGGATGAAGAGAGGCAAGCAAGATCACAGCTGCCCCACGCCACACAGGGCCTGCCCCGCCTGCCCAGGCCAGAGCGCCCGGGGCACCCCAGAGGTGTGGAGCCCAGTCCTGGTTTCTAGGGTGCTGCTGTGTTCCCTGCAGTGCCTCCGGCCTGGCCCAGGCCTGCCTCTATGCTGGCCCCTCTCCCTGCCAGGCCCAAGCCCCCTCCATTCTCCTCACTGCCTGCACCCCTGCTGGGACCTCACCACCCCACGCCCCACCAAGCTCCCAGCCCCATTTCTCAGGGATGAGGGGCCAGTAACTGCATGATCCGTCTTAGAGCTGTGGGGACCCAAGAACTGGCAGCAGAGCAGAGGTGGGGGTGGCAGCGTGGTGGCCTGGGACAGGCCTGAGTGGGAGTCAGAAAGCCTGCCCCCAGACCTGCTCCGCACCGACTAGGTGGGGACAGGTCACTGTCCTCCTCCTGGCCTCAGTTTCCCCTCATGTAAAATGAGGGGGATGGAGCCACTGAGCTCTGAGGTTCTAGCACCCCAACTTCCCCTAACTGACTCTAGACACCAGGGTAACGGGAAAGGAAAGAATTGTCCCATGGAAGCTGGCAGCAGAGTCCTCCCAAGGAGAGTTCTGTTTTGTTTTGCTAAACCCTGGGGTGGGCCAAAGCAAGTCATGTGCCCAGAGCAGACAGAGAGCTAAATGACTCTGCATATTCAAGCAGACTGAGGCTTCCTGGCACGGCTGGGGACGGGGAGAAAGAGGCGGCACAGGGGCCGGCAGAGCCAAGAAGGATGGGGATCCCCTATGGGGGCCACAGCAGGGGTGGGGGCTCTTCCTGGCGGAGATGCAGAGGGAGTTGGAATCTACTTGCTGTGCTGCACAGAGGTCTGAAGCCCCCACTGGTGACGCCTGCACCCCCCATGCAGGTGGCTAGACTCAGACCCTCGGGCAAGGGTCTCAAGGGAAGTGGGGTGTTCCTCCTACTGGGTTGCTGCAGGGGAGACAGAAGAGGCAGGAGGAAAGATGTTGAGATGGATAATTTAGCAGAAGCAAGAACTGAGAGAGCGAGATGACCAGGGAAATGTAGGCCACCCCTCCCCCCAAGAATCCTTGGCGATATCTGGGGTTGTGGACTGCCCTTCTATGAGGATGCAGCCAGTTCTTTAAAAATGCCAACGAAGGCTTGAGCCCCAAAGGCTTGCAAATAACCCCTGCCAGGCTTCACCAGGGCCCTAAATAAGGAGATCAACCGTCTTGGACAGTTCTTTAAGGGCCCTCTTCTTTCTGGACCAAGACAGCAAATCCCTCCCCAGCAGAGGGCTCGGGGACAGCCTCCCATGTTCTCACATGCTGAGGGGCTCGCGAAGTCCCTGAGACCCGGGGACAGCCCCCGAGCCTCCTGAGGAGCTCTGAGACACGTTCGCAAGCCTGCTTTCTGCCCAGGACACGCTCAAAGTCACACCCAGGAGATGGGTACCCAGGAGGGAAGCAGGCGGGCCCTGCCTGAGTGACACCTCCCTGGCATGCCACCTCTGGACCCCGACTGTCAGCAGAGCAGGCTGACGTCCCCCAGGGTCACTTCCCCACTCCTGGCATGGGCTGAATTGAAATGTATTTACTGCGAGGCCCCAGAGATCCCTCTCAGCGCTCACCGGCCCCTCCGTATTTCCATATAAATAAGGAAAGCTGGACGCTTTCACATTTATAGACAGCGGTATTTTTATTACCCGCCGAGGCCTGGCCTCCTCCCCCGACGCTCAATCTCCCCCTCCTCCCGTCTTGTCCCCACCCCTACCCTTCACTGAGGGTTCCCTGGACCTGAACAAGCCCCCAGCTCACCAGAGAGCCCGGCCTTCCTGGCCCTGGGCCCTGGGGGGGGGGGCGGCTGTGACTGTTTGCGCAGCTGGAGAAAGGAGCACATTGGCTGGCGCACAGGGCCACGCCACAACCAGCTGGGGGCACGGAGCTCCTGGCCGGGCAACAGCGGAGACAAGGCCAGGCCCTGGGAGGCCAGATGAGGCTCTTCCTCAGCCCACTGGGCCCTGGTTCCCACCCATGCAGCTTCTGAGAGAAGGGCCCCAGAGCTGCCCACAGAGCTGGAAGCCTGCGAGCTTCAGCTCCTGCCCGGGGCCTGGGTGGTGTGGCAGGGCAAGCCACGGACTGCCCCGGGCAGACACAAGCTGAGCGCTACTTCTTCAAGACCAAACAGGGCAGGAGGGAGCCCACAGCTCCCCTCACATGCAACTAAGTCTTCCTTAGAAGGACGCAGGGAGGAGGGAGAGGGGCCCCGGGAGGAGGGAGAGGGGCACAGGGAGGAGGGAGGGGGTGCAGGGAGGCAGAGTTGCCGAAATCAGCCCCCCGCCATACTAAGGCCCAAGCCAGACCCCCCCACCCCACAGCAAGAGGGAATGAAGTTAGACCTCTCCAGTGACGATCCCCTTCAGCCCTTCTTGCCTGAATCTCTTAAGATTTTGAGTGTGCAGAATGCAGAGTGAGATATCCGTCAGGTTTTTATTCCCAAATGAGCCACCTCACCATGAAGTGAACTGGCCTAGAGGGGAAGGCGCAGCCTCTGCAGGGACCACCTTGCTGGCCACAGCCAAGTGTTGGGCTCTCCCCTGCCACGGAGAAAGCCCTCCTCCTGCCCCTGCCCTGTGCTGCCGCTGTGGGGACCCCGCCTCCCTCGCTGGCCAGGCTGTTCTCCCCACTGTGTTCAGACTGTTGTGCTGATCGGTGATGAACTCATTTATTTCCCTAAACGGCAGGGCCCTGGTGGGCTTCCTTCTGATTCTGGGGCTCCTTGAACCCCACAGGATGGGCATTGCCCAACACCCCGACCTTGGCCCAGCGCTGGGCTCCTTCCCAGCCCCCTCCCTTGCTCCCCCACAACGGCTCGGTGTGGGCAGGCTGGCATCTGCTGGGGTTTCCACGGGGCTGCTGGGCACAGGGCGGGGTGTCATTGGGGCTTCTCTTCAGGACTCATATTTTCAACTCACAGGGGACACGGCTTTCCAGGCCTGTGTCCGTGTGTCCCTCCAATCAGATTGGCTGGATGCAAGGACATCAGAGAAACTGGGGGGCAGGCAGTGGGAATGGGGACACAAACTGAATCAGGGTCCTTTCTCCTTGGCTCTGGGAGGCCCCCTCCATTCCTCCCCCTCCCAGTTCCGAATTCCAGGCACTCAAGCCCCGGCCCGAGGAAAGTGGGAACTGTGGACAGGCTCTGAGCAGCACCATTCCCAAGGCCCAACAGGGACCAGCGCCCAGGCCCGGCCATGGTCAGAAGGATGTTATGGTGTGGACGTGAGGGGTCCCCCAGAGCTCACGTGAGACAATGCAAGAAGGCTGAGGTGACATGACTGGGTGGTGACTGGTGACCCAGTCAGTAGACTAATCCCCTGACAGGACTACCTGAGGGGTCAGGAAGGCGGGCGAGGTGCGGCTGGGGAGGTGGACATGAGGGGCGTGGTTTGGGGTGTAGACTCCTGTCTGGGGAGTGGAGTCTCTCTCTGCTGCCTGGTCATCATGGGAGACGCCTCCCTCACCACACTCCTCTGCCACGATGTCCAGCCTCACCTCCAGCCCCGGGGAACGGAGCCTGCTGTCTATGGACTGAGACCCTGAAAACCACAAGCCCCCAATAAACTTTTCCTCCAGCGTTTTTCTGGCCAGGTCTTTTGGTCACTGGGGCCATCACACATGGAGGCTGCAGAGTTCTGAGAACCAGGGAGGGTGACCACACAGGGAGGGCGAGGGTCCCGGGCAGTGCTGACAGAGAGGCGGCCCACGGCACTGCCCTGCCAGTGACATGCCACCCAGGTGAACCCCCTCTGTACCTCTAGAAGTCAAGGTCATGGCCAGCCTTGGCAAAGTGGTGACAGAGGTGGCACGAGGCTTTCTCCCCTCTACAGAATAAAACCTGGGGCTTGAGCCAGACCCCCCCCTGCTCCCCACCAGCCCCTGTGCTCTGGGCCCCGGGGTCCACCCTGCCATGGGGCAAGGACCATGGGGGTGGAATTGCTTTGGCTCCCAAGCCCCTGAGGGAGAGGGCAGAAGAACCAGCCCCAAACCCCTCCCCCCAGCCCCTTCTCTCCTCCTGTCAGACTCCAGACCTTTCTGGAAGCTCAGATTCCTGATGCCCTGTGTAGCAGGCCACTCAGACAGGAGCACCCGCCCAGGGGCAGCATCCAGGGAGCCTGCGCTGCTCTCCCCACACCCACGCCCCCCCCCCAAGCCCACCTTCCAGACACCTTCCCTGTGGCCCACCCGCTCTCCAACCCCAACCAGGCGTCTCCGTGTGCAGACCCAGCACCCCATCCCCCTCCCCAAAACGTCCTTTTCTGCAGCTCCCGCGTCTCAGACTTAACACATCCCCCCATGTGTGGAGCCACCCCGCCCGCCAGGTGCTGCTCGGGACCCTCACGAGGTACTTACCGCGGGAGAACATGGAGGCTCCCCAGAGTCAGAGCGGGATCAATGAGCTCACACTGGAGCCTGAATGACTAATGGGTGTGACATTCCTTCTGGGAGCTTTTGCAAGTTTAAAGAAGCACGAGTTAAACCGAAGGGATGAATCCAGTGACGAGTCACAGATGGCACCACAAGTGCCACTCAGAGCGCCCACTCCACATGACAGCCAGCGCGCCGAACGACACCCGTCACTGGGACAGGGAAGCCAGCCAGCTGAGCACCGTGGGTCTGAGAAGGGGACTCCACAGAGAGCCCTCCCCAGAGGGGCAGGGGAATCTCACACAGCCAGCTGGTCCCTGCAACCCGCTGACCTCGGGCTGTCCCCGCCCATGTCCCTCCTCTCTGCCCTGATCTAAAGAACCCCTGTGTCAGACGGGGGTAGGACTCTGCTGCTGTCCACCACCACCTCCCAGTGAGTAGGGGGAAGGGGAAGGACCCAGCTTTAGGATGAGGACTTCAGGATGAGGACTCCCAATCTGTCACACTCAGGCCACGTGACAACCAACCACACCAGGTAATTTCCATGTGTGACCCCATTCGGCCCAACCTTCCAAAAAGTTCATTGTGACTTTTCTTCTGTGTCGGCAACTTAAGTGACTTGCGGGTGGCACACAGCTAGGAGGCAATGAATAGAGATGCAAACCTGGGCCTGGCTGGTCCCTAAAGTCCGTGCTCTGAACCTCTACTCGTGCCTTGCAAGCATCGTGTGGGCAAGGAGCAGTGAGGGACTGGGAAAGGTCTATGTCCCCAGAGTTCAGAGGAGACACGTGAGCTCATGATCAGGCCTAACCCCGCCTGTGTCCACAGCCTGGGCCCAAGGCACAGAGGACACATGTCTCAGAGGCAAGTGTCATAGCCAGACCCCCAACACTCCAACCAAAGAAGCCACACAGGAGACCCTGGCCTTCGAATCCATGGGCACAGGCAGGACCAAAGTCAAAGTCTTGTGCCAGATCGCACGGCCCAAGCAGGCCCTCTCCCCTACACCCCTGCAAGCAGCCAGCAAGCCTGAGTCAGGGCTCCAGAAAGCCCCCTGTGGTGCTGGGCCAAAGGGACCTGCCCTTCTACTCACAAACACCTGCACGTATCCTTGACTCCCCTGACCCCAAGATACCTTCGGTACGGATGGTGAAGGGCGAGTCCCCCAGGCGCCGCGCTGAGAACTGGCCTCCCAGAGACGTCATCAGGAAGCAGACAGTGAAGAAGCCGATGCCCAGGACAAAAAGCCTGTGGGGAGGACAGAGCAGGTCAGCAGGGCAGGCCAGCGACAGTGCCCCCAGCCTCCACCGAGGAAGGCACAGAAACGCCAAGGTAATGCACAAGGAGGGAAGCCAGGGACAGAGGGAAGTGGGGGGGGCAGTGGGGCTGAGCCCGAGCCCAGAGGACAAAGAGAGTGGGCTACAAGAAGCTGGCCACAGCCCCCTGGCAAATCAGAGGGGGAAGGAGGCACATGGAGATAGAAACCTGGGCAGGGCCTGGCCTAAGACAGACCCTGTTCATTAACAGCATTAGACTGCCAAAGTGTGACTCCCAGACCGGCTGCCGCAGCAACGTCACCTGAGAACTTTCAGAAACGCACGACGTGGGGCCCCAAGCCCCCCACCCTGGCGGGGGACAGGTGATCTCGTCTCACACGCTCTCCCAGTGATCCTGATGCATGCTAAAGTTTGAGATCTGCTGGAACAGATGGAGCAGCAAGGCATGACATCAGCCCGAGGGCAAGTAATTGGTCCAGCTCAGACCCACCTGGATCCCATCAATCACCTGGGCCACCCTCAGCCCTGGTGTACACAGGCCTGGCCACCACCATCAGTCACGAGCTCACTATAACCCTTCCCCACCTGTGTCCTCAGAAGTGGTGCCTGCACCCATCACTGCTTCTGGTGAGATCCCAAGGCAGGGCCACATGGCCCCCTGCTGTGCCCAGGCCTCTCCCACACACTGGCTCTCAGCCTGCACCATTGACTGGCCAGGGCATGCTCACACCTAGACATGGACGTCACACAGATGTGTGTACTGTCACCCCGGTGGGAGGGCTGGCTCAACGAGACACCACTCATCCCTTCAACCCATCGTTATTGATTATCCACCAGGTGTCAGGCACTGGGGTGATCCAGGAGGATAGTGGGGAACCAGGCACAGAACCCACCCCGGCACAGCCTTGGGGGCAGGCAGGTGTGGACAATGTCCAGGGACCTTGAGTCTATCAGAAGGCTTGAGGAACTGTCAGATCTGAGAGGGGACGTCCCTTTACCTGGCCAGAGGGAGGAAACCCATCCAGTGTGGAGCCAGGCTGACCAAGGAGAGCCCTATGCGTCAAGCAGAGACCTCCAGCTGCCCAGCCTCCACTTCCTATCCCCAGACCTGGTGCTTGTTTGTATCTTTATGCAAGACTTGCTTTATGCATTTTAATCTTCATTATTTGAAACTGGCAGAGCAGTATTTAATTAAAATTTGGTCCATTAAAGAAAACACATAATTGCAGAAGAAAATAAAATGCATAACAACATTCCCAGCCCACATTTAAAGAAAGCTGTTAGAGATTAAGTCAGAAAGAGGGGGCAGGAACCGCACAGAGAGGACCCGGGATCTTTCCCCAGGAGAACTCTCTGGCAGAGCATCTCTGATGGGAGGAGGGAGGAAGCAGTTCAGTGGGCAAGACAGCACAAGGGACACTTCCCTTCATCTCAGAGGGAAACCTCAGTGAGTTCCCCTAGGCCTGAGGGTGGGGCTCAGACTCTGCTGTGCCCCAGATGAAATCAGATGGGTCTCAGGGCAAGAGCACAGGAAGAGGTTGTCATAGACCCAGGGAGATCCCTGGGGAAATCAGCCCTTTGCCCTCCCAGCCTGAGGACAAGGAAGAGCTTCCCTCAGCCCTGGTCCCCCCCCCTCATCCTCCACCCTCTCCCTAGCCACGGAGTTGTATTTAGGGCTGGAGACCTGGGGGTGCCTGCCAGGGTCCAAAAACATCCATGAGGAACATGTCTACACCTTTGACCAGACCCTGAAGCCCCACAGACTTCACCTGCACCACACTCTGCCAGTCCCCAAGCCTTGGGTTCAGGTCCCCCAAAGCACTGGGGTCTATTTATAGTAAATTCAAGTTAAAGTGGCTTCATCCATCCACATATGCACTCAGACAACACTGCAGAGCACCTGGGGAAGAAAGCCCCGGCAGAACCCATGGGAACAGCATTCCCAGGCCGTCCTCGGGGATGAATTAATTGAAGTGATGTAATCAGAGCCCTGCCCTGATCCCGAGGGGACTTGAAGACTCCATTGGTAGCTGTGGGTCTCTGCAATCACACCGCATCCCTGCCTTCAGAGCCCCAAAGGCTGTGGTGCAGGATGCACCCTAAAGTGGGCCAGGGGCAAGCACTGTCCGTGGTGCTGGAACCCGGGCAGCCTCCAAGCGCCCCAGGAAATGTCCAGCAGAAACTGGACTTCCCATGGCCTGCAGGGAGGGGACCACAGGGGGTGAGAGAGCAGGAGGGAACTTGAGAATCCTCTCAGAGTCCCGGGCAAGCCAAGGACTTGAGGGTTTTCTGGAGGACCAAGGCCTTTCTAGAGAGAACGGCTTCCTGCCCTGCTTACCATGAGCACCTTAGGCTAGGGGTCCCTGACTCCCCCCAAATAACCGCTTAAAACCCCACTCTCAGACCAGACTCCAAAGTCCCCGGCATCCTCCCTGACCAGCCTGATGGTTGCTGCCCCCAGGCTTCCTTCTCAGCCCTCAAAACCGGCCTGACACCGGGGAGGCAGGAACCCAGGAGGGCCATCTTCTCCCCACCCCCAGCCCCTTCCGGGCCAGGGAGGGAGATGGGCAACGACTGGGGTGGGGGAGGAGCCAGGGCTCCGTCGGAGGCCTGGAGTGGAGGGGATCAAGCCTCTTCCCTCCTGCAGCCCAAACCCTGGGCGCCTCTGACCGCCAGCGCCTGCTCTCAAGGTCTCTGTCCTGCAACCGCACCCCACCTGTGGCCTGTCCCGCCCCGCGCTGCCACCCGAACTCCCTCCGCGTCTTCTGCAGCCCAGCTATGGAACAGAAGGACACTCCAGCCCTGCTGGGCGCCTAGCGCCCAGCGCCTCTTCCCCAGCCCGCGCAGCGGCTCCACTCCGACGGCCCTGGGAGGGAGAGAGCTACCCTGGCCCTGGCGGGCTCCGGGGGGCCCAGGAGTGGGAGTAGCAGAGCCGGGTGAGTCCCGCACAGCCTCAGCCCCCTGGACCAGGCCACCCAAGGTGTGTGTGGCCAGAGTGTCGTCTTCGCCTCTGTCCGCCCTCCACAATCGGGCTGCACCTGCCCCGCCTGTTGACCCGTAGTTGAGGGTGAATGCCCAGCGGAGGAGCGTCCGTGGTCCAATCTCTGGAACCCTCGGGTCAGAGACTGGCCCGAGCCCTGTCAGAGGGGGTGGGCCGAGAAGGCGGGAGGAGGGGGTGGATTAGGCAGAAGGGGTGGGCGGGCCGACCTAGGGACCACGGCTGGACCGGAGAGGGAGTCGCCCTGCCACCGCGCACTGACTTCGCTACCAGATGGGACTCGCCGCAGGTGGGGAAAGCCCCAAGGGGCAGGGAAGGGGCGTGCTGGCTGGGGCCACTGCCCGGGCCCTGGGCCACAACCTCGATGCTTTCTGACCCCATTCTCACCTCCACACCTCAAATCCCTCCCAACCTAGTCCAACTTGGGACAGGTGCAGAATTACATTACCCTCCCTACTCGCACCCCGAGCCCCAACTCCATCTGTTCCCGCAGCCCCAGTGGCCATCACCGAGGGTCCAAACGCGAACCTCCTTTGCCACTGGAACTTGCATCCTCGCAGGGACCGACCTCGCCTACCGCCACCATGCGCCCCCTCGGGGAAAAGACCCCCCGCCACGCCAACCAGGGGAGAACTTTACCGGAAGGGTCTCAGAGTGACCAGGCATCTTCTGACCATTATCTTCCCATCTGGGTTGACTGTGATCATTGTTCAAACTTGTCAGGGCGAGAAGCCGCGGGAGAGGCCAGACGCACAGTCCTAGGCGCGGCTCTTCCCGCGTCGGGGCCACCAACTCGCTGAGGGCCGAAGCCCTTTCCGAGCGTGGAGGGGGCGCGGGGCACGGTGGCCTCACTGCTCCGGCCACCGCCCGTGGGGTGGCGCGGCCTCTGCGCGCAGA
>NW_026694849.1:0-11231 GCF_021218885.2 Marmota monax
AAAATTCAACCTATGGGTGAGCCTCCTCGTTGAATAACATTATACATAAATCCATGTTCAGTAAAATGAATATTTTTGGATCTGTGGATAATATGTATTTCATGATGAATTTCTTTGGCATATATTTTGCTAGTTTTTAATGTCTCTGTGTGTGTGTGTATCCATATTTTTTCAAAATATGAAATATATGAGTCTTATTATGCTCTCCCTAAATTCATTCATATTCATATATGTGGATTTATAATCAACTTTTCAAAATATTATTCTCAGAAATTTTGTTCCACCTGAAATACATATTTGTATCCTAGTACTGAAAACTAACTTCAGTGAATGGTGCATATAAATCCTAATATTTCTACAGTAATTGACCCAGTTTAACATCAATGCAATTAGATTCCTATGGGACATGGTGTGTATTTTGATGTTCATTTTTATTCAACACTGGTACATTACTATTTCTTCAGTTTATGCACATCATAGGATATATATTTCATCCACAAGTTCACAAATTTATAGGCATTTGTTTCACTTTCAATCACTTCCTGCTTCAGAACACATGCATTCCTCCAGGTCTCTTGACTGGTCTTTTCATGAGACTTCTTTCCAAACACATTATTTTCGATTTCCATAATCACTTTTGAAGCAAAACTCACACATTCTTGATGATAAACCATAACCCTAATATTACCATTTTATGTATAACTTGTTGGAATGATTGCTTGTATATCAAGATAAGATTTCCTGTATATTTTCATATATCAATTCAATTCATTATTTAAAGTTGGAACCAGTTATATTATTTATTCACAGTATGGACTATTCATGCATTATCTCTATATTCATAGACACAGGGTACACCTATTTATACCCCCAGTACTAATTTATACATCTTCAAAATATTGTTCCCAGAACAATGTCTCCCTTTCCCTATAGCCTATTCAGCACATGTATTTTTATATGCACATATAGAATACTACCTGGTTTCACACGTACATTCTTGTGAGGTGGCTGAATTGGCAGATACAAATTGTGAGAAGAGATCACTCCTCCTAAACGCTGGTGGAACTGAAAATTCAACCGATGGGTGAGCATCCTAGTTGAACAACATTATACATAAATCCATGTTCAGTAAAATAAATATTTTTGCATCTGTGGATGATATATATTTAATGATGAATTTCGATTGGCATATATATTGCTAAATTTTAATGTCTCTGTGTGTGTTTTCTGTATATATATATATATATATATATATATATATATATATATACATACACACTCTCCAGATTTTTCAAAATATGAAATATATGTGTCTTATATACACTGCCTAAATTCATTCGTTTTCATGTATGTGGATTTTTACTCAACTTTTCACAAGATTATTCTCAGAAATATTCAACCACCTAAAATACATAATTGTTTCCTAGTACTGAAAACTAACTTCAGTGAATGGTGCTTACAAATCCTAATATTTCTACAGTACCTGACCCAGTTTAACATCAATGTCATTAGATTCCTATGGGACATGATTTTATATATATATATATATATATATATATATATATATATATATATATATATATATATAAATGTTTTATTGTTGGTTGTTCAAAACATTATATAGTTCTTGATATATCATATTTCACACTTTGATTCAAGTGGGTTATAAACTCCCATTTTTACCCCATATACAGATTGCAGAATCACATCAGTTACACATCCATTGATTTACATATTGCCATACTAGTGTCTGTTGTGTTCTGCTGCCTTTCCTATCCTCTACTATCACCCCTCCCCTCCCCTTCCCTCTTCTCTCTCTACCCCCTCTACTGTCATTCATTTTTCCCCCTTGTATTATATTTCCCTTTCCCCTTACTACCTCTTGTATGTACTTTTGTATAACCCTGAGGGTCTCCTTCCATTTCCATGCAATTTCCCTTGTCTCTCCCTTTCCCTCCCACCTCTCATCCCTTTTTAATGTTAATCTTCTTCTCTTGCTCTTCGACCCTACTCTGTTCTTAGTTACTCTCCTAATATCAAAGAAGACAGTTGGCATTTGTTTTTTTAGGGATTGGCTAGCTTCACTTAGCATAATCTGCTCTAATGCCATCCATTTCCCTGAAAATTCTATGATTTTGTCATTTTTTAATGCAGAGTAATACTCCATTGTGTATAAATGCCACATTTTTTTTATCCATTCATCTATTGAAGGGCATCTAGGTTTGTTCCACAGTCTTGCTATTGTGAATTGTGCTGCTATGAACATTGATGTAGCAGTGTCCCTGTAGCATGCTCTTTTTAGGTCTTTAGGGAATAGACCGAGAAGGGGAATAGCTGGGTCAAATGGTGGCTCCATTCCCAGCTTTCCAAGAAATCTCCATACTGCTTTCCAAATGGGCTGCACCAATTTGCAGTCCCACCAGCAATGTACAAGTGTACCCTTTTCCCCACATCCTCGCCAGCACTTGTTGTTGTTTGACTTCACAATGGCTGCCAATCTTACTGGACTGAGATGGTATCTTAGGGTGGTTTTGATTTGCATTTCTCTGACTGCTAGAGATGGTGAGCATTTTTTCCTGTACTTGTTGATTGATTGTATGTTCTCCTCTGAGAAGTGTCTGTTCAGGTCCTTGGCCCATTTGTTGATTGGGTTGTTTGTTATCTTATTGTTTAATTTTTTGAGTTCTTTGTATACTCTGGATATTAGGGCTCTATCTGAAGTGTGAGGAGTAAATATTTGTTCCCAGGATGTAGGCTCCCTATTTACCTCTCTTATTGTTTCTTTTGCTGAGAAAAAACTTTTTAGTTTGAGTAAGTCCCATTTGTTGATTCTAGTTATTAACTTTTGTGCTATGGGTTTCCTATTGAGTAATTTGGAGCCCGACCCCACAGTATGTAGATCGTAGCCAACTTTTTCTTCTATCAGACGGCATGTCTCTGATTTGATATCAAGCTCCTTGATCCATTTTGAATTAACTTTTGTGCATGGCAAGAGAAAGGGATTCAGTTTCATTTTGTTGCATACGGATTTCCAGTTTTCCAGCACCATTTGTTGAAGATGCTATCCTTCCTCCATTGCATGCTTTTAGTCCCTTTATCAAATATAAGATAGTTGTAGTTTTGTGTATTGGTTTCTGTGTCCTCTATTCTGTACCATTGGTCCACCCGCCTGTTTTGGTACCAGTACCATGCTGTTTTGTTTACTATTGCTCTGTAGTATAGTTTGAAGTCTGGTATCGCTATACCGCCTGATTCACACTTCCTGCTTAGCATTGTTTTTGCTATTCTGGGTCTTTTGTTTTTCCATATGAATTTCATGATTGCTTTCTCTATTTCTACAAGAAATGCCGTTGGGATTTTGATTGGCATTGCATTAAACCTATAGAGAACTTTTGGTAATATCGCCATTTTGATGATGTTAGTTCTGCCTATCCATGACCAGGGTATATTTTTCCATCTTCTAAGATCTTCTTCTATTTCTCTCTTTAGGGTTCTGTACTTTTCATTGTATAAGTCTTTCACCTCTTTTGTTAGGTTGATTCCCAAGTATTTTATTTTTTTTGAAGATATTGTGAATGGAGTGGTTGTACTCATTTCCATTTCAGAGGATTTGTTGCTGATATACAGGAATGCCTTTGATTTATGCATGTTGATTTTATATCCTGCCACTTTGCTGAATTCATTTATTAGCTCTAATAGTTTCTTTGTAGACCCTTTTGGGTCTGCTAGGTATAGAATCATGTCATCTGCAAATAGTGATAATTTATGTTTTCTTTTCCTATTTTGATGCCTTTAATTTCTTTCGTCTGTCTAATTGCTCTGGCCAGTGTTTCGAGAACTATGTTGAACAGAAGTGGTGAGAGAGGGCATCCCTGTCTTGTTCCAGATTTTAGAGGGAATGCCTTCAATATTTCTCCATTCAGAATGATGCTAGCCTGAGGCTTAGCATAGATTGCTTTTACAATATTGAGGTACGTTCCTGTTATCCCTAGTTTTTGTACAGTTTTGAACATAAAGGGATGCTGTACTTTGTCGAATGCTTTTTCCGCATCTATCGAGATGATCATATGGTTCTTATTTTTAAGTCTATTGATGTGGTCAATAACATTTATTGATTTCCGTATATTGAACCAGCCTTGCATCCCAGGGATGAATCCTACTTGATCATGGTGCACAATTTTTTTGATAAGTTTTTGTATCCGATTCGCCAGAATTTTATTGAGGATTTTTGCATCTAGGTTCATTAGAGATATTGGTCTGTAGTTTTCTTTCTTTGAAGTGTCTTTGTCTGGTTTAGGTATCAGGGTGATGTTGGCCTCGTAGAGTGAATTTGGAAGTTCTCCCTCTTTTTTTATTTCCTGAAGTAGCTTGAAAAGTATTGGTATTAGTTCCTCTTAAAGGTTTTGTAAAACTCTGCTGTATACCCATCCGGTCCTGGGCTTAACTTAGTTGGTAGTCTTTTGATGGTTTCTTCTATTTCCTCAATTGATATTGGTCTGTTTAGGTTGTCTATATCTTCCTGACTCAATCTGGGCAGATCATATGACTTAAGAAATTTATCAATGCCTTCACTATCTTCTAATTTATTGGAGTATAAGGATTCAAAATAATTTTTGATTATCTTCTGTATTTCTGAAGTGTCTGTTGTGATATTGCCTTTTTCATCCCGTATGCTAGTAATTTGAGTTCTCTCTCTTCTTCTCTTCGCTAGCATGGCTAAGGGTCTGTCAATTTTGTTTATTTTTTCAAAGAACCAACTTTTAGTTTTGTCAGTTTTTTCAATTGTTTCTTTTGTTTCGATTTCATTAATTTCAGCACTGATTTTAATTATTTCTTGCCTTCTACTTCTTTTTCTGTTGTTTTGCTATTCTTTTTCTAGGATTTTGAGATGAAGTATGAGATCATTTATTTGTTGTTTTTTTTTTTTCTTTTTTTAAGGAATGAACTCCATGCAATGAATTTTCCTCTTAGAACTGCTTTCAATGTGTCCCATAGATTCCAATATGTTGTGTCTGTGTTTTCATTTATCTCTAAGAATTTTTTTAATTTCCTCCTTGATGTCTTCTATAACCCATTGATCATTCAGTAACCTATTGTTCATTCTCCAAGTTATGTATGCTTTTTCCCTCCTTCTTTTATCGTTGATTTTCAGTTTCATTCCATTATGATCAGATAGGATGCATGGTATTATATCTACTCCTTTATATTGTCTAAGACTTGCCTTGTGACATAATATATGATCAATTTTTGAGAAGGATCCATGTGCTGCTGAGAAAAAAGTGTAACTGCTTGATGATGGGTAATATATTCTATATATGTCAATTAAGTCTAGGTTATTAATTGTGTTATTGAGTTCTATAGTTTCCTTATTCAACTTTTGTTTGGAAGATCTGTCCATTGGTGAGAGAGGTGTGTTGAAGTCTCCCATTATTATTGTATGGTGGTCTATTAGACTCTTGAACTTGAGAAGAGTTTGTTTGATGAACATAGCTGCACCATTGTTTGGGGCATATATATTTATGATTGTTATGTCTTGTTGGTGTATGGTTCCCTTGAGCAGTATGTAGTGTCCCTCTTTATCCCTTTTGATTAACTTGGGCTTGAAATCTATTTTATTTGATATGAGTATGGACACTCCTGCTTGTTTCCGAAGTCCATATGAGTGATATGATTTTTCCCAACCTTTCACCTTCAGCCTATGTATGTCTTTTCCTATCAAATGCATCTCCTGTAGGCAGCATATTGTTGGGTCTTGTTTTGTGTTCCATTCTAGTAGCCTGTGTCTCTTGAAATACTTTATCTTCATTGTCTGATGTTCTATCTTCTAAGTGTTCTACTCTGCTGGTAGTATTCTCAATTGAGTTTTTAAGTTGGTTTATTGCTTCCTGCATTTCTAGGATTTCTGTTTGTTTGTTTTTTATAACCTCTATCTCCCTGTATAGTTGATCTTTTGCTTCTTGGATTTGTTTATGTAATTCATTGTTGAAGTGATCTTTCATTGTCTGATTTTGCTGTCTGATGTCTTCCTTGACACTCCAGATCATCTGAAGCATGTATATCCTGAATTCTTTATCTGACATTCCATCTGCAGCAGCTATTACCTCTTCTAACGTTGAGTTGACCTGCATTGCTTGTGGTCTTTTCTTTCCTTGTCTCTTCATACTGTTCGCGTTTCTTTCTGCTTGGTGAAACTGTTGTGCTATTGAATTTTCCCCCTATATATTTATATTGGTCTTGTATATTTGCAAAGTCTCCCTCGCAGGTGCGGGCTGCGGCTCTGCCCCTCTGCAGGCCTCTGGGCCTCTTCTGCCAGTGGGTCGCAGGTCCGCCTACCTTGCAGGCACGGGGGGGTGGCTCTACCCTTCCACAGGCCGCTGGGCCTGTTCTGTCTGCCGGTTGCTGGTCTGGCCTGTTCTTTTGGTGGTCGCAGGTCCATCTACCTTGCAGGCGCATGGGGCAGCTCTGCCCCTCCGTGGAATTCTGGGTCTGTTCTGCCCATGGGTCACAGTTCCGCCTACCTTGCAGGCATGGGCAGAGGGGGCGGCTCTGCCCCTCAGCAGGCCACTGGGCCTGTTCTTTGAGTGGTCCCTGTTCCGTCTACTTTGCAGGCACGGGGGAAGGGGGTGGCTCTGCCCCTCAGTAGGCCACTGCACCTGTTCTGTAGGTGGGTCGCAGGCCCGCCTACCTTGCAGGCGTGGTTGGCAGCTCTGCCCCTCCGCGGGACACTGGGCCTTTTCCGTTGGTTGTCACAGTTCCGCCTACCTTGCAGGCGCTGGGGGAGGGGTTGGCTCTGCCACTCAGCAGGCTGCTGCACCTGTTCTGCTGGTGTGGTGCATACCCACCTACCTTGCAGTCGTGGTTGGCAGCTCTGCCCCTCCGCGTGCCACTGGGCTTTTTCTGTCGGTGGTCACAGTTCCGACTACCTTGCAGGTTTTGGGGGGGAGGGGGTGGCTCTGCCTCCCAGCAGGCCGCTGTGCCTGTTCTGTGGGTGGTTACAGTTCCGTCTACCTTGCAGGTGCGGGGGGAGGGGGCAGCTCTGCGTCTCAGAGGGCCGCTGCGCCTGTTCTGCGGTGGGTCACAGGCCCGCCTACCTTGCAGGCGTGGTTGGCAGCTCTGCCTCTCTGCGGGCCACTGGGCCTTTTCTGTCGGTGGTCATAGTTCCACCTACCTTGTCACAGTTCTATCTACCTTGCAGGTGCATGGGGAGGGGGCCCATGATATATATTTTGATGTTCATTTTATTCAACACTTGTACATTACTATTTCTTCAGTTTATGCATATCATAGGATATATATTTCATCCACAAGTTCACAGATTTATAGGGGAGTCAGATTGGGGGAGGTTGAGAGGCTGTGGGAAGCCAGTGGTGGCAGTTGGGTTCTGAGGGTTTTTCCTGAGGAGCTGTTTTGTTTGGCGTGTGTGGTTCTAAATGTAAAGTTAGTATCTTTTGACAAGTCTCTTAAATTGTGCCCAGCCAGATGGGGGCATTTGGTGGCTTGCATGAGGAATGAATTAGGGTAAGTGATAAGGTAAACTGCTCGCCCCTGAGGGCAGGGCAAGAGGATGGGTATCTATTTTAAGATTCTTCTTTTGTTTTGCTTCACTTTTGTTTTAAGTTGCCTGTCCCTGGAGATGAGTGAGACCGAAGAAAAACCGCTCACATCTGAGGAAAAACTATTTATGTCTGAGGAACAGATAGGGAGAAAGGACGGATGCCCCTTTTTAGGAGGATAGAAAGGTCTGTAATGATATTTTGATATTCAATTTTTAATTCCTTCTGTCTCGGTTTTGTTTGACGTCATCTTGTTGGGTTGTATTATAGTAGAAATATGGGATCAGAAATTAGTAAAAAACAAACCAAAAAAGTGTTAAGTAAATTGTTAGAGGAAGGAGGCATCCCAGTAAAATCGAGAGCAGTCAGGGCATACGTTGATACAATACAAAAATGTAGCCCATGGCTTTTTGAGGAGGAGTTGTTGAATATATCACAATGGAAACATCATGGTGAAGATTTAAAAAGAGTAGAAAAGAATAGCCCATGGAATCTGCCAGTTGGCATATTGCCATTGTGGACATTTGTATCTTGTTTGTTTAGTCCAAATCCTTCATTCAGACAAAGGTAGAGGAAGGAGAAGACATATTGATTCAAGTAAAAGAGAAGGTCTCTCTAGTTAGTCAGAAAGAGGAAAAGATTCAAGTAAAAGAGAAGGTCATTCGAGCTAGTCAGACAGAGGAAGGAAGTTTAGAGCAGAAAAAGCCATCAGGGGAAAAGTTGCAGCAGAAGACTGCTACTAACACCTTTCTATCACCAGAGGGCATAAGTGTCCAACCAACAGCACCACCTCCATATGCTAGGAGGCTCCTAACCCCCGCAGTTGATAGTTGGGATCCTGAGACAGGATCTCAAATATTAACATGCCCTGTATTTGAGGCAGGAGGGCAGTGAATTCACCATGCTTTAAATTTCAAAACAGTGAAGCAGCTAAAAGAGGCTGTAACAAACTATGGTCCTCAAGCACCCTTCACTGTAAGCTTGGTCGAATCCATTAACAACTTGAACATGATGCCTGAAGATTGGGCTAATATGTGTAAAGCTGTGCTAAATGGAGGACAATACCTGTTATGTAAGGTTGCCAATGAGGAATTTTGCAAGGAGATGACTAGGCGAAATGCAGCAGCTGGTTATCCTCAGAGAAATCTAGATATGTTGTTAGGAAAGGGACCTTATGAGGATCAGCAGCAACAAATTGCATATGATTCTGGAGTATACGCACAAATAACTGCAGAGGTGGTTAGGGCATGGAAGACTTTACAAGGACATGGATGTTTACAAGGTCAATTATCTAAGGAAATACAAGGAGCTAATGAATCTTATGCTGAATTTGTAGATAGGCTTATTCAAACAGCTACCAGAGTTTTTGGGAATACAGAACAAGCAATGCCATTAATAAAACAACTGGCTTATGACCAAGAAAATCTTTGGTGCAGAGAAATCATTAGACCATGGAAACATGAATATTTAAACACATATATTAAATTATGTAGAGACATTAATGAACAAGAGCAAGTCATGGTAGCTGCAGTAAAACAGGCTTTAGAAGCCAGAGATATTAATGAACAAGGGCAAATTGTGGCAGCTGCAGTAAAACAGGCTTTAGATGCCAGGCCAAGAACATGCTACAATTGTGAACAAACAGGACATTTTAAAAGGAATTGCCCCATAGGAGGAGGGTTTAACAAAACTAGGTATCAAAGGAGTAGAATACCGTGTATTTGCCCACGATGCCATAGAGGGAGACATTGGGCTAATGAGTGCCGTTCTCAAACCACCATAGAGGGTACTCCATTATCAAAAAACGAACAAGGACCAGGTGTTTATCCACGATATCGTGGAGAAAGGCATCAGGCTCCATTGCCAAAAAATGGACAGGGGGGCCCAATGCTCCAGGGCCCCAAACCACAATTATACGGAGGCCTGGAGGAACCCAGCAAACCCATCAGGGTAGTGCCCAGGACACATTGTCCATCAGATCCCTCATCAGACAAACCAGAGGGAGCGCAGGGTTGGACATCTGTGCCTCCGCCAGAGCAGTACTAACTCCAGAGATGGGAGTTCAAAACATTCCCACACTGGTAAAAGGACCTCTTCCCAAAGGAACGGTAGGATTATTATTGGGACGCAGCTCTTCTACTCTAAAAGGACTTATGATAAGTCCTGGGGTAATTGATCCTGATTATGAAGGTGAAATAAAAATTATAGCCAGTTCTCCAAAAGGTATATCAGTAATTTCACCAGGAGATAGAATAGCACAGTTACTAATAATACCAAGCCTACATGATAAATTTTCCAGTCGTGCTGTAGAAAGAGGTTCCAAGGGATTAGGCTCCACAGGTGTAGATTGGGCTATACTTTCTTTAAATTTAAATTCTCACCCCATGCTAAAATTAATATTCAAGGATATGAATTTAATGGGATACTGGATACAGGTGCAGACCTTAGCATCATCTCTCCTCAAGAATGGCCAAAACATTGGCCATTACAACAAGCCACTCAAATGCTTTGAGGCCTAGGAGTGGCGACTAATCCCCATAGAAGTGCAATGTTATTAGATTGGAAGGATCCTAAAGGATGTGAAGGAACTATACAGCCATATGTATTGGATCATCTTCCCGTAAACTTATGGGGATGAGATGTCCTAGATCAATTAGGTTTGACATTAACAAATAACATCAATCAAAATGCACCCACTATTATGGCTAGACAAGGTTTTAGGAAAGGAAAAAGATTAGAAAAACAAGAACAAGTTATAGCAGCACCAATATAAATAGATCAAGGAACAGACAGACATGGGTTGGATTTTCAGAAAGGGCCACTGAGACAATAAAAATTACTTGGAAATCAGAAAGATCAGTATGGGTTCCTCAGTGGCCCCTGACTAAAGAAAAGATACAAGCATCCCATGACCTGGTCAAACAACAATTAGCAGAAGGACATATACAACCTTCTGTATCTCCCCATAATACTCCCATTTTTGTCATCAAAAAGAAATCTGGTAAATGGAGATTATTGCAAGATTTAAGAGCCATTAATAATGAGATGGTTATTATGGGACCTGCTCAATTGGGGATTCCTTAATTGTCTGGTTTGCCAAAAACTTGGTATGATTTAGTTATAGATATTAAAGATTGTTTTTTTTTTCTTTCATTTCCAATTCATCCTGAGGATAGTCCACGTTTTGCATTTACTATCCCTGCACTGAATCATGAAGGTCCTGATCAGAGATATGAATGGAAATTACTCCCTCAAGGGATGGCTAACAGCCCAACTATGTGTCAAATTTATGTTAACAAAGTAATCCAGCCACTTAGAAATCAAAATCCTGAACTACAAATATTTCACTATATGGATGATGTATTATTAGCACACAAAGCTAAAAACCCATTGCTAGAATGTTATGCCACACTTACAAACTTATTAAAAAATTATAATCTAGAGATAGCAATAGATAAAGTACAATTAAATTTTCCAATTTATTATTTAGGAGTTCTATTATCCTCAACCATGGTCTCTCCACCAAAAATTCAAATATGAGTAGATCAACTCAAATCACTTAATGACTTTCAAAAGTTAATAGGAGACATAAATTGGATAAGGCCTTATCTAGTTTACCAACAGGAGAGTTGTTACCTTTATTTGATATCCTAAAAGGTCCATCAGATCCATATTCAC
>NW_026694850.1:0-28454 GCF_021218885.2 Marmota monax
TCCTCCCCGCTTCACATTTTGGGGACCGGGAGGCGGCGCGCCCCCAGACCGCCGGCCGCGCGTCTGCCTGCTCAGGCTCGCTCGCTGGGCGGGACGGCGCCGCGGCGCGCAGACGGGATCCCCGCGGCGAGCGCCCTCATCCCCGGCTCCGCGCCCTCGGTGCCGGCTAGCAGCGGCCCGGGGCCCGCGGCCCGCTCCCCCGCGCCTCTGGGTCGCGCCGAGCTCCGGCCCCTCGCGGCGCCGCGCCCATGGCTCTCGGGGAGGGCGCCCCGCGCCCGCCCGCTTGCCGGCTCGTTCGGTCGACTGCCCGCGCTCGGGTGTCCGGCGTCCGGCCCGGCGCAGCGCTACGCCGGGAGGCGCCGCATTGTTCCCTTGGAGGAGGCGGCCGCGGCGGCCCAGGAGCGGCCTCCACGCTTCCTCGGCGCGCAGGCGCCACCTCGCGGTCGCGGCCCAGCTGCGCGCTCTCCCTGGGCTGTAGGGGAGGGGACGCGGCGGGGCGGGAGGCGAGCACTCCGCGGTACCCACGGGAGGGGCCCTGCGCCTCTCTCCTGGCCAGGCCACTTCTCAGGGCGCCACCAGTCCCAGGAGCCGAGGGCTACTTCAACTCCTGCAAAGCGCGGAGGAGGTGGGGGAGGAGAGATGACCCCTTCCCTTCCTCCAGGCAGCAGGGCCCCCCTGGGTCACTGTCTTTGCCGCCCCCAGGAGCTTCTGCACCTGCTGCTACACCCACTGATTTGCTGTGACAACACTCACCCATCTGCTCCCTGTCAATACTCCCGCGGCTCCCCTTTGCTTCCTGGCCTGGTAAGAAGCTCAGCTGAGAGCCCTCAGGCCTGCAGCCCTAGTGGGTCACCACGAGTGGGCCTGAGCTCTGTCCTCCTAGCCTTCACTAACCAATAGGTGATGAAGCCTGCAAGTCTGAGGAGTCACCACTAAAACAACGAGAATGAGCAGAAGCTAAGGCTCTTGGCAACTCCAGATCCACTAGGCCTGAATCTCTCAGCCTCATCCTGCCCTCCCCGTCTCCTCCTGGACTTTGGAGATGTGTTTCCTGCTGCAGGTGGGAGGTTCCTGGGGGCCCACGGAGCCAGCACAGATCTGAAATTTCTGGCCAAGACCAGACCTCTGCTAGGGGCACAGATGACACCCCCCCCCCACACACACACACACCGATTCCTGTGCTGTGTACAAAGGTGACATGGGAGTCTCCGATGGTCTCCCAGCTCAGGGATTCTGCAGCCTGGCTTATGGAGGAGAAAGCCCTTGTGATCCTTATCCCACCCAGGTTCCATCCAACCAGTCGGGCCCCCAGCCCTGCCCTTCTCCCAGCCACCCCGCCCCCCATTTCTCGCTAGCAGTGACTCATGCCTCCCGCCGTTCCTGCTCCTTCATCAGAATTCACCTGTCCCATATTCCATTATCTCAGCGCCTCTCTCCCTGCCAGTGTGAACACGGGTGATAAATCGGTGCTGGCGGATTAATGTGTTACTCCAGCTAGGTAACAAATTTGCATCGAACAAGGACATGCTGACCGTGCCTTGGTGCGGAAGAGTGACGGATGGTGGTGGAAACTTGGCCATCACGGCAGACTGGCTAAGGAGATGTGTGAGGGCAGGGGTCTCTGCTGGGCCTCTAAATCACAACTCGCGCCTGGGTGCCTCCATCTGCCGCAAACCGGGGTAATAATTTAATCACTGGCTGTCAAGGCCAAAGCCACTTCTTGCTAAGGAATGAAATGGCCCTTCTGATTGTGCACCTCTGTCAGGAAAGCCTTGCGGGTTGTATTTACACCTGGTTGACATTTTCAGAACAAAGAGGAGGGTCTCTCCAGAGGGCATGGTCACACTCGGGGTGGACCATCCAGGGAGGCAGAGTTTAGAAGATGGGAGAGGGCACTGCATACATCCGCTGGGCCTTGCTCTCTGGATCTGGGCTCCGAGGTAGGAGGGGGAAAGCCCCCTCTGCCATTTCCCAACCGGCTCAGGGCCAGGAGGAGAGGCAGAGGCAGAATAGTGAATGCCACTTTGTGAGCCAGCTTGCCCAGTCTCTGTTCTCTTCCAAGTCTCTTTGCCTTTTCTCAGCCTCTTCTCTGCAGTGAATTCCAGGATAAATGGTCCTCCTTGCTCTCAGCTGTGCTGTGCATGTCAGGAGGAAAATCATGGATCTCCACATCATGTGATCTTGGATATGACCTCTCCGTGCCTCAGTTTCCCCAACTGTAAATTCAGCTACTTCTAGCACCTTCCCCAGAGGATTGTTATGAGAATGAGGCCTGTTGATTTCCATGCGTAGCCCATTGCCTGGCTCCTGCGCAGAGCATGAGAAGGGACGGGGTGCGTGAGAGTCCTTGGCCTCTGTCTATAGCAGATCCTGTTGGTGCCCCACCCATATTCTTCTGCATTTACCTCTACGTGCTCAAAGACAGGTAACTGAGCACACCTTCAGCTCTCTGCCTGGCATACCTATGGAAAATGCTAGAACGGACTGGGACAGGTCAGAAGTTCCAGAGACTCAGTGCACCAGAAGCAGCCCTGGAGCAACAGATTCCCCCCCACCCGGCCTCCCCCTCAGATGGGAAGCCCAGAGTTCCCAGCAAGACTGAGTCCCATCTGCCCCCCATGGTCGCCTGCTCTGTGATGCCCCACACTGGCTGCCTCTTGCCCCTGCCTCGTCCCTCGCTCTCCTGCCAAGTTCCAGGGGTCACCTCCCACACAGACCACCCGCACTTGAATCTGCTTCCAGGGAACCCAAACCAAGAGACCCTGCCTTACAGACAGGGGGGTCTCAGAGTCACCTGCAGAGCTTAGCAGAAGCTTTACTCTGACCCGATCCCTGAGGTGGGGCCTGGGCGCGTTTGCTCTTTCATGCCACAACCAGCCGGGGTGGAAGACCGTGGTTCTAGACAAACACCTGTTGTTTTCTGATGAAGAAGGAGAATCGGGCACAGGAGCTGAGGCACCCGGGCTGGAGGGTGCTTCCAAGGACAGGGCTCTTTTGAGGTGTAAGTGGGCCTGTGCCCAGGGGGTGCAAGCCCAGCATCCGTCCCCCTACTCCCCATACAATACTTCCAGGCCCCCTTGGACCCTGCCTCCTGCCAGTGCAGCTGGAGGGGTCAGGAGAAACCCAGAGCCGGCGGGGATGGCCCTGTGCCCAAGAAGGTAGAGCAGAACTCCCGAGGGATGCAGGCAGCAGGGGGTGCCCCCCTCTCAAGGGACCCAAGATGCCTAGAGGAGGTGGGCCAGGCAGTGGGAAAACCCCTAAGGGTCCTTTCCTAGGTTGTCCTAACGAGTTACAGAAGTTTATTCTCTTGTGATTCTAGAGGCCAGAAATCTGAAATTCAAGTGTTGGCAGAGTTGGCTTTTCCTGGAGGCTCCCAGGGACACTTGGAGCTGCAGACACCTCTCTGCCCCAGGCGGTGGCCAACAATTCTTCTTTTTTTTTTGAGGCAGGGGTTGCTAAGGATCAAATTCAGGCCTTGCTCACACTAGGCCAGTGCCCTGCCACCGAGCTGCGTCCCCAGGCCCACAGCCAGCAGCCCTTGATTTCCTTGGCTCGCTGCTGCTTCGCTCCTCTCTACTCTGCCCACACATGGCTTCTGTGCGTGTCTCACTGTGGCCATGTTTCCCACTCCGTACGAGGACACTGCGGCGGGGTGTGGGCCCACACTGATCCAGGATGGCTTCATCTTAACTCATTTCCTCTGCAGAGACCCTGTTTCCAAATAAGGTTGCATTTTGAAGTTCTGGGATGACATTTGACTCCTTCCTGTGGTTCAACCCACCACAGGGACCCAGTGGAAGGAGCTGGAGTGGTTAGAGCCTGTGAAGGACTGGCAGCCCCCAGGGTCTGCACATGCCCCCACTTCGGGCCCAGACTTCAAGAGAAGCCAGAAATCTGGGCTTCTTGTATGAAGTTGTATAATTTTAAAATGTAGGCTCAATATTTTTAGAACATTGTGCAAGACCAATACAATCCATTTGATGGTCTGCCATCTGGGCCCCCTGTGGATGTCTCTGGAGGGTAGAGCAGCAAGGCCACCCAGCAAGGCCAGCTCTCCTGAGACCTACCCCTCACCACTGTCAACCCTCGAGCCCAGCTGCAGACACCTCCCTGCCCCAGAGGAGGGAGGCGGACACTGGGTCAAAATCTGGGCACCTCCTGGGCAACGCAGGGTCCCCCTGGGGCCTCTCTGGGCATCAGAACCTTGACTGCTGCCCCCACCTTCTCAGAGCGCCAAGGCTGCTTCTGGCGCTCCCAGACGGGGCCTGGGGTGGCTGGGACGAAGCAAGCAGTTTACCATATTTGAAATTCCCATTTAATGCGCTCCGGCTGCAGCCGCAGACAGCACATTATGAGGCAATAGGCCATTGTCCCTTGCTGGAGTGCAGAGCATTAATAATGTCATAACAGCATTTACTGACACTGTGCACAAATCTTCAACAGCCACGCCGGGTGGGAACAACCAGCCCCACACACCACCAGGCGCCGGGAGCGTGCAGGGAGGCTGGCAGTGGGGGCGCTGGCCCTCCGCACATATTTCATGCTTTCTGTTTCACAACATTTAGGCTAATCCTGATTGAAAAGCAGTGTCTGGGGTTTATTTTTATTTATGCCAGAAGGCTATTCTGCTGCACAGCTTGTGGGGGCCGGGAGCAGAACTATTGTACTTTGGCTGTTCTGCAGGGAAAGTAACTACTGTGTGTGTGTGCGTGTGTGTGTGTGTGTGTGTGTGTCTGCCTGCCTGTCTGTCTGTCATCAGGGTGGCAGTGGACCAACAAGGCAGGCAGCCCTCCCAGGTAAGCCCCACCCCAGCACTAGGAACACAAGTGAACGCTTTACCTATCATGATCATGAGATCTCGTTTATCGAGCATCTACCACATTCCAGGAAATTACCAGGGACTCTAAATTTATTATGATATTTATATCACTATTTCAGGTTAATTTGCAGGGGAACTTTAAATTTCCAGAGGAACTTTGGTGGGGGGGGGGACCCTTTGTTTCTGGTCATTTTCCCAATTGCAACTCAGGTCACTGTAGGAACATGGGGTCAGCTATCTGGGTTTGGCAGATTCACAGTCCCCAAAGATGCCCATGTCCTAATCCCCAGAACCTGGGAACTTGTTACCAAACAAAAAGAGAGCAGATCCAGGTTGTGGATGAAATTCTGGTTGCTAGTCAACCACGTTCAAAATACAGAGATCATCCCAGATCTCTGGGTTGGTCTAACCTAATCACCAGGGCCCTAGAGAAGAATGGGCGTCGTGCGATACCCCAGAGGAAGGCTCAGCCCACCGTGGCCGGCTGTGAAGATGGAGGAAGGCGCCACAAGCCAGGGGCCAGAGGCAGCCTCCAGAGTCTGGAAGAATTGAGGGGACAGTTTCTCCCTAAGACCTCCAGAAGGAACCAGCCCTCCCGACACCTTGATCTTAGCCCCTGTTGGGGGCTTGTGAGTTCCAGAAGGGCAAGGTGAAGCATCTGTGCTCTTCTGAGGCCTTCAGTGGGCAGTTCTTGGTGGTAACGACCACAGGAAACTGAAACGCCACCTTTTGGAAGCTGGCATTGCCAGGCACTGTGCTCCGCAGGTGGGGTTCACATCCTCACTTCACAGATGAGGAAACCGAGGTTCACAGAGGCAACGTACTGGGCATAATGGCTCATGCAGAGCTAGACTCCACGCTGCAGCCTGGAGAACTCAGGGCTCACCTTCCACCCACTGTCACTCCTGAGGCTCAAAACCCTGGTCCAGGGTCCCGAGCGGCAGACATGAGCAGGGCATGCTCTAGGGTGCGCAGCCCCAGGAGGGCGCTTCCCTCTGAGGGTTTCTCTTTAAGGTGAAGAGGTATCTTTTGGGGGTGATGGAAATGTTCTAAAACGAGGTAGATACGGTGCGTATACCATCACAAATATGCTAGAACCATGAAGCTACTGGCAGCCCTTGAAGAGGTCAGACACTCCAAAGGGGTGAGTTTTATGTGGATTTTATCTCATTTTCTAAAAACCTGAAGTGACTCACTCATGGCCACATGGTGAGTAGGGAGAGCTAGATCTGAAGCCAGACCTGCCCTGCGAGCCTGGCTCCCTGGCTCCCTGGCTCCGGTGGATTCACAGACGCAGCACAGAGGGAGCCTGAGGACCTGACTGGGAGGCTGAGGAGCAGGTGTGACCATGCCCCAGGGTCCCGCAGTGAGGACAGCCCTTCTTCCTGTCTGCCGCCCTCCCTCCCCAGCCCTTGGCCTGGGCTTTGGGGCCCTAACCACTCTCCTCCTGGAAGGTGGGCCCAAGCCCTGTTTCTCCCCATCTTCTCTTCTCCGGCTGATAAGAAGAATCTTAATTAAGTGCCCCTTGGCTGCTGGTTTAATTTGATAAATGTAAAACTGGAGCTTTCTAATAAAACCATCCATCATTCCATATCTCAGCAGTTCTCGGAGCTGAAGGCTCTTTTCCCCCCTAAATCAATGTTTAGGATGGTGATGAATTGGATGTTGCTCAGGAATATCAGAGGAAATGGTTCCTCCCTGAGATGACCCCAGGGAAGAGAGAAGCCTCCAGGAACACACCCTAAACTCTCCTTGTTTTTTTTTTTTTTTTTTAATGTTATGGGGTTATTTATTTATTTGTTCTAATTCGTTATACATGACAGTATAATGCATTTTGACGCATCGGACATAAACAGAGTATGACTTCTCATTCTTCTGGTTGTACATGATGCAGAATCACACCCATTGTGTAATCATACATGTACATGGGTCATAATGACTGATTCATCCTACTGTCCTTCCGACTCCCAAGCCCTCTCCCCTCCCTTCACTCCCCTCTGCCTAATGCAAAGTACCTCTAATTTTCCCTAGTCCCCAGCTGCCTATTGTGAATTCGCACCCACATATCAGAGAAAAAATTCAGCCTTTGGTTTTTTTGTGATCGGCTTATTTCACTTAGCATCTTAAGTCTCCAGCTCCATTCATTTACCAGCAAATGCCATAATTTCAGTCTTCTTTAAGGCTAAGTAATATTCCATTGTGTCTATGTACCACATTTTCTTTATCCATTCATCTGTTGAAGGGCATCGAAGTTGGTTCCATAGTTTGACTATCGTGAATTGAGGTGTTTTAAACATTGATGTGGCTGTGTCACTGTAGTATGCTGATTTTAATTCCTTTGGGTGTAAACTGAGGAGTAGGATAGCTGGGTCAAGTGGTGGTTCTATCCAAGTTTTCTGAGGACAACCTAAACTCTCACAGAACTGCAGAGTGCCCGCCCCCAGCGCCCCTCCCCACCACCCCACCCTAGCCCATCCCCCACCTCCACACCCGTCCCCTCCCCTCTGCTAGTGGGCTTGCTGCTGGGCCCGGGCCCTGACCTACTAGCCTCTCCCACTTCCTGGCCCCACCCAGAACTGCATCCTCTCCCCCTTGTGGAGCAGGAGGAGGTATTTTGTGTAACCTCCATGTAAAGGCATTGAGAAGGCTCAGGGATCCTGCCCTGCTCGGGCAGTGCTCAGCCCCACCCACGGGCAGCGCGCACCCTCAGATGTGGCTGCTCCAGCCTCAGCCCTGCCTGGTGGAGCTCAGCGGCCTTGGGCCATAAAATGTTCTGCCTCTGTCCTTGGTGGGTCTTGACCTGCTGGAAGATGGCCTTGGCATGGGTCGGAGCCACCGAGGCATGAAGGCACTGTCCCCGAGGTCCCCTCCTGAGGTCCGAACTTCTGTCAGCCCCAAGGCTGCTGCTGCTGTCCAGGGACTGCAATGGCAGGATTCATGCTCTTCCGACAGCCCCTTCCTGGGCTTCCGCAGGAAGAAAATCACTACTACTAGCCTGCGGTCGGGAGAAGGGTCATGGCCCCACCCCAGACGGCCACAGAGTGGGCGGCCCCAGCAGTCGGAGCTGCTTCTCAGTTCTGGAGGCTGAAGTCCAAGGGCAAGGTGTGGGCAGGTCTGCAGTCTTGTGCGGGCCTCTTCCTGGTTGCAGGTGGCAGAGAGCAGGAAGCAGGGTCTCCCGTGTCTTCTAACATGGGGGGTGGGTGTGGGGTTAGGACTGTCACCTGTGATTTGGGCAGGGGGATGCGAACATTCCATCCATAGCACCGAGGTGACCCTAAACTCCCCAGCACAGAATCTTGTGTAAAAGCACAGAGTTTGGGTCAAACGGCTCTGGGTTCAAGTCCCAGCACTGCCACACCCAGGTTGTGTGGCCCACAGCACATCTCCGGCCCTGCTGCGTCGGTCTCCTCAACCATTCATCGTGGCCTGCACGAGCTGTGCCTTATCTCCCAGAGGAGCCTCAAAGCTGTCATCTCTCAGGGAGCCCAGCTCTGGTGTCTCCCTCCCCAGGAGCAGCCAGAACAGAGGCCCTGGCCTCAGCACCTCCTGCCTTGGGTGCTGAGCCCCCGCTTCTAACGTGCTGATCCAGGTCCAGGGTGGTCCTCGGGCCACAGCATTCTTTCTTCTTGTCCCTTAGAGAAGGCAGGCAGGTGGCCAAGGGACCTGAGTAGATGGGCTTGCTGCTGGGTCCCCAGAGGACACTGACGGTCCTCAGTGTGATCCACCTGCAGGCCACGTGGCCTGGAGAGACTGCGGCCCAAGGTTCACGGCAGGCCCTGCTCCTGCTGCGTTCTGAAGTAGTCATTGCCACCCGTTGTTCAGAGTGTGCACGGTGCTGTTTTGGTTGAGGGCTGGTTAACTGGACATGGGACAAATCACTCTACACTTAACTTGCAGGGCAGTGTGTCCTGTAGAGGGACCCCATGGACTCTGGAATCCAGGGTTAGCCTGGGGTCCACCAGGCAGAGTGGAGACGTGGGGTAGCCATGTGCATTCAGCTGGGACACCAGGAGCACCTGCCCTCCAGAACCCATAAAGCCTGCGACAGGCGCTTGCTGCTGAGCCGCCCTGCCAGGAATAGACTCACTTTAGTTCTTTAAAAATCAAGGTCAGATTCACATAACATAAAACTGATCATTTAAAAATATACACATCACGGGATTCCATGCCTTCACTTCCTCATGCAACTACCTATTTTCAAAATTTTTGCATCTCCCCAGAAGAAAACCTGATACCCATAGCAGTCACTCCCCACTTCCCCTCCCTCAGCCCCGGGGAACTGCTAATCTGCATTCTGTCTCTTCTGGACATTTCATATAAATGCAGTCATACTCTATGTGACCTTCTGTGTCTGGTTGCTTTCACTTAGTATGACGTTTTCTGGGTTCATCATATCACAACCCATGCCAGAACTTCACTCCTTTTTATGGGTGAATAATATTCTATCATATAGACATAGCGCACTTGTTCCATCTGCTCAACGGGTGATGAACCTTTGGGTTGTTTCTACCTTTTGGCAACAGTGAATAGTCTCCTCCTCCCCTTCCTTCTCTTCCTCTCCCTCCCTTTCCTTCCCCTTCTCTTCTTCAATCTTATTTTAGTTGAAATTTTATTTTAAATACTAACACATGCACACGGCACAAAACTTAAAAGATCTCAAAGGGCCTCTGGTGACTCGTCTCCCTTCCAGTCCTGCCGCCCAGCCACCCGGGTCCCCTCCGAGGAGATGACCTGTGGTACCAGTTCCTGGTGCAGTGATAGATGAGTCCCAGGGGCACCCGCTGCCTGGCCCCTGAAGGTTGGCAGGTGCCACCAGGAAGAGGACCACAGTTGGAGGTGGCCACGCTCTCCCAGGCCAGAACTGCCCTCAAGCGGGGCTGTGAGCCTCTGAGGCTGGGACCCCACGGTGGAGGTGTGTGGAGAAACGGCTGGTGGTCAGGGCGGGCGTGAATATGCAGGCTGAGAGGCTGCAGTGAGGGGGACAGCCACCCGTGGAGGGAGGGGCTCCCCAAAGCAGGCACAGAGATCCCGCTCAGCTGCCATGCCTCTGGGACAATGGAAGGTCCCCACCGCAAGGGGCCAGGAGACCAGGGTCGGCTGTCCAGTGGACAGTGAGCGAGGAGAAGCCACCTGGACTCTGATTCCCTGACACAGGGAAAGATTAGAACAGGGAACTCGGCGTCTCAGAGCCACGGGCCTGGGAAGGGAAGGACCCCACGGGCCTGGCCGAGGCCTGGACCTGCTCACAGCTGGCTTCCTGGACAGCCAGCGCCCCGTCCCCCAGCTGGCCCCCGACCCCTAGCTGGCTAGGGCCTCCCTGTGCCAGGGCTGGCAGACACTGTGACGATCCCACCTCCCGTGGGAGTTCTGACAGCTGCTCCGCGGGAAGGCCTACGTGACCAGCCCCCTTCTCCTGTGACTCCTGTTAGTCACCCAACGCGTGGGCCATCTCAGGGCTCTCCAGCAAACGCTGCCTCGGGATCTGAGAACCACTGTGTGCCGTGTCTGAGTTGCCTCGACTATGAGTGGTCCCCAAAATCCAGAACCCTCGGGGACTCACAGGACAGCCAAGAGGGACAGGAAGGTGCTGGCCGGGGGAGGGTCGCAGGAGGGCCCAGGACAGGCAGTGCAGGGTCACCATTGTGCCCAACACCGCAGGTGACCAGCCTCAGTCCACCCAGCCACTTTCCACCACTGGACCAGGAGCCACCCCAGCTGGGGTCCTGGCCACTCCCAGCCTCTCCAGGCCTCCCCTGCGCACGCCATGACCTGTTTCCAAGGCCGCAGGTCCCAGCCTGTCCTCAGAAGGCTTCCTGGGGCCTGTGCCCACATCCACCATCCCATGATGCATTCAGTCCCCTTGACTCCTCCAGGGTGACTTCCCGGGGCCCCCCCTGCCCTCCTCTCTACCCACATGCATTCAGGACCTCACAATTTGGGAGTGACCTTCAGAAGGACTCCCACAGGGAGAGTGCCTTGGGTGTGGCCATGACTGTGCGGTGGCCAAGGGACTCAGAGTCCCAGAGAACCTGGCAGCTGGGGGCTGGGCCACCGTCAGCTCCACACCATTTCTGCCTCTGCTGCTCCCACCACGGGGCGCTCTGTCTGGGGCGGCCACCTGCTGCCCTGACCAGCAGCTCGCTTGCAGCTCCGTGGGGCACGGCAGGGCTCTGAGCACCCCCTGCCCAGCCTAGCCACCGTCCTGTCTGAACCTGCAGAGACTCACAGACACACCCATGACTGGACACCCCCGCCCCCGGACACCTCGCACCTGCACATGTGGGGTGGTCAGTGTGTCCACCTGGGTCCAGCCTCCAGAGCCCCCCCCACTCCAGGACAAGGCCGGGGAGAAGCTCAGCTCCACCCCCTTGGGCTGGCCTGTGGGCGGGCCTCCTGGAGGGCTTCATTTGCTAGGGAAGCCACCAACTGGGTGTTTTAATGACATGTACCTTTTCATAATTCTGAAGGCTGGAAGCCTGGCGTGGAGGTGTCGGCAGGGTCTTCAGAGGCCTCCCACTGGCCGGTGACCTCAGAGTCTTGGTGTCTGCATCCTGCTGGCCTCTTCTTAGGAGGACAGCAGTCCCACTGGAGGAGGGCCCCTCCCCGGGGACTTGGGGTTAACTTACTCACCTCTTTAAACACCTGTCTCCAAGTATGGTCTCATGCTGAGTGACTGGGGTTAGGGCTTCAGGGTGTGAATTGGGTGGGGACATAACAGGTGCCCACTCAGAAAACCGCCATCCAGCAACCAGGGGGTTAAAGTCAGAGCCCAAGTGGGTGGGATGGGGGTGTTTCTGCATTAAGTGGATTATGGGGAAGCTGCTGCTCAGAGCCTCAGCTATAATTAGGGAAATTACAGGCAGGGCTGAAAAGAGCAGGCTCCCCTGCCTGGTAATTAGGGTGGGACTGTGAGGTGCGGGGCTGGGTGTCGCTGGGATGCTGGGATCTTACCCAGAGGCAGCGGAGCCCGCAGCTCCAGGCTGGCTCCCAACAGACTGGGCGGGGGCTTCTGGTGGGTGGGGCCAGCTGGGTAAGGGGGCCCCCACCGCAGGGGCAGCCAGTGGGCTTGGGGACCCAGGATGACCAGCTCCTACCTTCCTCTACCCTTTGCCCCAAAGAAGGGGGAGGGGAGGAAAAGGGAGCCACATGGAGCCCTGAGCAGGAGGTGAGGCGAAGGCACAGCCCTCCCGCGTGCACAGAGAGGAGGGAGGAGAAGGTGTGCGGCGCAGAGGAGGGCCCTTAGGCTGGGACAAGTCAATGTGCAGGACGGGGCCTGGCCTGCAGGGCCTTGCTCCCCAGGGGATGCAGGCCAGGCCTGAAGCATCAGGCTGTGCTAGGATTGGCAGGACGGATGAGGCCCCCTGGAGAGGTGACGCTGAATTCCACAAGAGTGAGAAGGAGACAGAAATGGGAAGGGAGGAGCTGGGGTAAGAAACAAAGGAGCCCTGGATGGGGGGGGGGCAAGGCCAGAGTGGTGCAGGACCAGAGAGACGGGGTGGGAGACCTGCACACCAGATCCTAGGGTGGCCGTGGCTGGCAGCTGGAACTTACTCTGTCACGGTTGGTGGCAGAAAGTGAGGCCTAGGACAAGACTTCTCTGCTGCTGGATGCAGGAGGGGTGCAGGTGAGAAGGGGGCAGGAGCCCGGGGAGGGCCTGTGGTCCAGGAGTGGGGGAGGCCGAGCCGTGGGACAGTTGGGGTGCCGTCCCCTGAGATGGAGGATCTGGGGAGAAGTGGACTGAAGAGCTTTAGGGTGTTGGCTCCAGGGTGTCCATTAGGCATCCAGGGGAGATTCAAGAAGGCCTCTGGAGCTGAGTCTCGGGGTTCAGGGCAGGGAGTAGCAACGCACGGGGACAGCAGCAGATGTCACACAGCGCCCCAAGGCTGCTGTGCCAGGTCCCCAGGAAGCTGTGGACAGCACAGTGGCTGGCAGCCTGAGTGCTCTGCATTTCAATTACTTGGAATGGAATGGAAAGGAAACCTTGCTCCTCCTTCCCTGCCCTCCCTGTGAGCACCGGGGAGCTGCAGGTGGCCGTAGGGCTGGACCAGGTGAGTAGAAAGCCAAGATGGAGCCACCCCGTGCACACTCCTGTCCCCACGGTGCACCGCCGTGCTGGGGCTGCCAGGACAAAATGCCACGCACCAGTGGCTTCAGTAGCAGCAGTTTATTATCTCACGGTTCTGGAAGCTGGAAGTGCAGGTCAAGGTGGGGCAGGGTGGGCTTCCTCTGAGGCCCCCTCCTGGGCTTGCAGGTGGCCCTCTTCTCGCTGTGTCCCCAGATGGCCAATCCTCTGCACCGGTCTTTCTTCAGGTGTCCAAATTTCCTCTTCTGACAAGGATACTACTGGGATTGTGTCCTGACCACCTCTTCAAAGGCCTGTCTGCAAGGACAGTCGCTGCAGGAATACCAGGGCTAGAGCTTCCGCATTGATTTTTACTGGGTGGACGTCACAAGTCAGCCTGTGACACACATCTACAGGTCCTAGCCCCAGACACTCTCAGCCCCGAGAGCAGATAAAGCCAGGGGAGCTGCCTCCACCTCTCTGGGGATATAGGAGCTTGCCCTGCCTCTGTCTCAGGTCTAGATTTAAATCCTGCTCTAGAATATAAAACCGCACCGAAGGTATGATGGAGATATGTAGATTTGCATGGGGTAGAGCAACTATTCTAAAATATTGAAGTCACAGACTCAGGGATAGATTTTCTTTCACTTTCCAATTTCCCTCACAGTTAGTGCACTAGTTATTGTTTTCAATAAAGAAGTATTTTTTTTTCAAATCCCAGTTCTGCCATTTAATGTAAAACCATGGACAAGTCACTTCTTGGAGACTCAGCCTCTCCATCTGTGAGGCTCCAACACAGCCTCACAAAAACAGGTGGAGCACTAAAAATCACACCAATGGTTCTCTAATTTTTCATCCCACAGTCCTTTTATTTTAAAAAATATTGATAAGTCCAAAGGTTTTTGTTTATATAAATATAAATATATATTTACTGTATTAGAAATTAAAATTGAGAAAGTTGACTTCTATTTATTTACTCAAAAATAGCAGCCCTGAGTAGGCGCGGTGGCACACACTTGCCATCCGAGTGCTCCGGAGGCTGAGGCAGGAGGATCTCGGGTTCAAAGGCAGCCTCAGCAACGTAATGAGGCCCTAAGCAATTTAGCAAAACCCTGTCTCGAAATAAAGTATAAAAAGGGCTGGGGATGAGGTCAGTGATTAAGTGCTCAATCCCTGTTACAAAAAAAAAAAAAAAATAGCAACCATGAACCACTCACTATAGGTTGACGTAAATCAGTTTTTATGAAGGAAAAAAAAAACACTTTCGAAGCCATCCAAACATCAGTGAGAAGAAAGGCTCTGCGTCTCTTGAACATCTGGCTGAATAGAAGCCAGCTGGTGCTCTCTCTCTCTCCCTCTCTCTCTCTCTCTCTGTTGGTCCATTGCACTCGGCTGTTTTGATTGAGGTGTATAAATGAACTTGTTGAGCCTCGGGGGACCCACTTTGAGAACTGCTGACTTCACGACCCTCAGCACCTTCCCTGTGGGAGGGGTGGGCAGGTACCCCTGGCCTGGGTGCGAGTGCAACAGTCCGCACTTGGCTGGGCTCGACACAAACCCAGCAGCACGGGGCTGGCCTTGCACTCACGCCCAGAGGTGGCAGGTGGGAGGTGGCAGGGGAAGATAGACTCAACCCAGAAAGAAAATGTCTTGCCAAAAATATCCATGAGCCGGGGAGGCGGTCCCAGCAGCCCCTCTCCACTCAAACCCATGGAAAGCCAGATGCGAGGCTCCAAGCCAGGACGGAGGCCCAGGGATCAGGCCATTGAAGACAAAGAAGAGCTTCCAACCCCACTTTGTGGTACAATGAGAGCCCATGGTGCTCCTGTCTCTGTCCCTCTTCTCCACCCTGCCTAACAACAGGCGACAGACGCAAGTGAGCGCGATTCAAGGCAGACAGGACAAAGATAAGTTTAACAACAAGGGAAAATCCTGCAGGAGGTTGTAGGGCCAGGCAGCCCTGCGGGGTGGAGAGCATGGCGCCTGGAAGGGCCCGCTGGGTCTGCCTGGGCCCGGGGTGCACAGGCCCCAAGACAGGAGCTGCAGCAGAGGGTGACATCAGCCCTGAGCTGGGGTACAGAGGGGACCTGGAGGCAGTTGCTACTGGAACCAGAGCTTGCAGAGGTGAAGGACAAGCACAGTCCTCCCAGGCTGGGGAGGACCCCTCCTCCCTGTCCTCCCGAGGGACGTCCCAGAGAGGCCGTCAGTCCGCAGGATTGGAGCAGCCATTCTAATCAGCCAGGCTGTCCTGGCCCGGAAGTCACCAATAGGCCTTGCCCTCCATTATCAACCTCAGGAGCCATCGTCCCCCTGCTGCTGTCCCCGGTCACCTCTCCCCTACCGAACAAGCAAACGTTCCCAAAGAAGCCTGCGTCCTTCAGCCTCCTGTGGGCCCCAGGCCCCCACAGAAGGGGTCCTGTCATCCTATAGTGACGCTGGGTGGCAGCAGTCTCTTCCTGTAAGGACATCACTCTCACCTTGAGGGCCCCACCCCTATGACCTTTCTAACCCTAATTACCTCCCAATGGCACATCCTGGAATTCCCACATGTAAACTTTGGGGACACTCGGACATCCCATCTCTGGCACTCTCCAAGGCTCCTTCCAAACACACACACACACACACACACACACACACACTCCAGGCCAGGGAAACTGCTGGCTGCGCACTTCCTGCCGGGGAATGGATTGGGGCTGTCAGGCAGGAGCTGGATCCCTGAGGCCTTCTGCCCTAGCTGGCTTCCACAGCATTGTCATTTGCAGGGAAACATTCCCAGAGAGAAATGTTTAGCAGAGCTATGCTCTGTCCCCTGCCTCTCCCAGGGCCCCTCCCAGCCCCTGCAAACACACACCCGTTCCCCTTCCTCACTTCCCACTCAAAAAGGAATGTCTCTGGGCAACAGGACCCACATGCAAAGTCTGCATTCAATTAGAAGAACACTTGGCTTTGGCTTGGCTCTGCAGGTGGGGAGGGGGAGGCCTGACATGTCATGTGGCTCTTCCTATGACTTATTTCAACCTCACAAGTCTCTTGAAGTAGGACACACAATCCCTATTTTACAGAGAGGAAAACTGAGGTCTCACAGCTGGGAAGCCACAGGCCAGGATCCCAAAGGGTTGTCCCCTCCCAGGGCCACGTGCCTTCTACCACATCGCACTCCCAAACCGGAGACCCCCAGGTGGAGTGCTGCCCCTCCTGAGGGCAGATTCCCAGGGGAAGGAAGGGCTGAAGAAGCAGAAGTAATGATTGACCAATGGACCTGACCCCAAGTGACCACACTGGGGATGTTCCCTTTACTTAAGTGAAAGGGGGATGGCATGCCCAAAGCATGGGCCACCAGGTTGCTGGACAATATGAGCCTGCTCAGGAAAGCAGTGCCCCGACCCTGCTCGCCCTGCCCAGGGCTCTGACCCTGTGTGAAGGCCCTGGCCTGGCCTGCTCAGCGGGCCTGTTGCTGCAGCCACAGCTGAGGCTGGCCAAGTCATTTCCCCCACAGTGGACACAGAGAGAACATCGATGTCTCCAGGGCAAGCACAGCGTGAGGGTTCCTTACTGCAGATCTGGCCCCCGCTGCCCTGGAGGAAGAAGCCGCGCCCACCTTTCAGGCAGATCCCCCATCTGGAACCTACCGGCTGGCAAGCCTCTCTGCATGCTGGCACTTGATAGCTGGTGTTTTCATATATAGGCTGCTGCCTGCTGTTACACATATCTGTAATTTGTGGATTTCAACAGGATGCTCTATCAGAGACAGAAGCAAGTTGTTGGCAAAATGTGCAAGTCAAATAAATTAATGGTCTATTAATGAGGCTCTTCTTTCCAGATAGTCAGAAAGAAAATGCTCCCGATCTATAAATCTGCAGGTATTCACACCTCCTGCAAAACCAAAATCGCATATCCCCCGACACACACAGGCTTGCACAGACAGAGGAGAGCATGGTGGGCAGCCTCTAGGTGGCCCCCAATGACTCTTGCCTCCTGGGACCATGCTCTTGAGGAATCTCCCCCCTCAGCATGGGCTGGACCTCCAAACTTGCTCCTAACAAATAGGATGCACACAGGTGAAAAGATGTCATTTCCAAGATGAGGTTACTAAACCTCCAGCTTCTGTCTTACCGGCTCCCTCTTGATCTGTTACTCACTGGGAGGGACGCTGGCTACCAGGTACCGAGTCGCTCTATGAGGAGGCTCACATGGCAGGAACTCTGGCCAATAGCCAGCAAGGAACTAAATTCTACCAACCATCTGTGAGTGAGCTTAGGAGCAGATTGCCCCTGAGTCGAGCCATCTATGAGAATAAAGCTCAGCCAACACCCTGGGGCACTCTAGATTCATGAGGGATTTTGAGGCAGAGGTGCCCTACCAAGCTGTGCCCACACTCCATAGAAACTCTGAGACAGCACTTGTTGTTTTAGGCATCTGAATTTTGGAGTAATGTGTTACACAGCAGTAGCTGACTAATGTGCAGACACGGGGACTTGATACAAGGACAAGTACTAAGTGTCCATGTGCCCTTATTCATGCAGTCATAAATAAGATACATATCTAAAAAAAATGAGCAGATTTATTCAGGGTTGTTGTATTATTGTCATTTTAATATTCAAACCCAAATTCTTCCAAAGCCGGAGGAATCCACTGGGCCTAAGGCAGGAGGAAGAGAGAGAGGGGATTTCTGAAGCCAAGAAGCTCGGCTTATGTGACTTACCTCCAGTAAGTAACTCTCCCCTTCCAGGCCTGGGAGAACTTCAAGTGTCAGCCAAAGAGGAATCCACCCTGCCTATTACGGAACATAATTTCTATTCCTAATTCCAGCTTTTAAGAAGCATTTTAATTTGGACGTCTTACATGCAGGAGAAGAAACTGTCCACAGTCTCCTTACTACAGTAGCTGACTGAACGCAGATCCAAGCCGCATTACCCAGCATGCTGCCTGCCTCCCCTGGGCCAGGGGCTGCAGGTGTTGACATGGAAAACGGGGAGCTGGGCTTCTTTGCTCCTCCCCAGGCCCAAAGCCATTACCCTGCACCAGCCTCACGGGCTCAAGGACCTTCCCAAACCTCTGGTGTGACCTGCTGACGTATCCTCTCGGCGGGATGCCGATGAGGACTGATCGCCTGAGAGTCATTTTTTTTCAAAAAAAAAAAGGGAAAAGCATAAACAGCAGTAAGAGCTGCCTTCCCTGAATAGAAGGCCGGCACCCCCAGGAGAGCCCGGGAGGGCCACTCGGGCACAGGACCCGGTCCAGCGTGGCCTGGTGTGAGGCTCCGAGGCGGCAGGTGGGAAGGTGAGGAAGAAGAGAGTGGACCTGGGCAGGGCCCGGGAGGAGGGGCAGGGCCAGGCAGCTCAGGGAAGGGCCTGTGGGCTCAGAGCTTTGGCCACACTGAGGAGGTACAAGCAAAAGTGTCTTAAGGGCCAGAGCCACCGTGTGGGAGGGGCAGCAGAGCCACCTGGAGGACCAGCATGCAGACCGCGGTGCACCCTGAAGATGGCCTGTGGGCTAGGGCCTTCCTCAGGCCCATCATGGCAGTCGGGGGCTCCCCATGCACAGCACAGAGAGGCACCCACAAACCCCCCAGCACACCCAGGGGCCCTGTGAGAGCCCCAGACCTGCCGTGACCTGGCCCAGCCCAGCCCCAGCCTCGAGCAGAGCCGGGATGGAGAGCAAGGCTCCCCGGACGGACCTCCCAGAGAACCTGAGCCTCCCCTCTGGAAAAGAAAAGAAAATGAGGCCCCAGCTCCTCTGGGGGAAGAACCTTCTAAAGCCTGCCCCTGCTGACCTCCCCGCGAAGGGCATGTCCAAGCCCCGGTGGCTTCCTGAAAGGCAGCGATTCAAAGCTCTGAAGACGACAGGTTTCCCTCCCCCACTCCCACCCATGGAGGGTGCCCCGCAGGCCCCTCCAAAGAGAGGCCCCCGCACATCTGTAACCAGACGCCTCGATGATTGTTTGGTCTCCTGGAAGCTGGTAAATGATTCAGGAGAAATGCTTTCCCCCGTTTTAATTAATCCACATAGAATTTCAGCGGCAGCAACAGAGACTGGCTGCAGCCGGGCCCAGCAGGTACGGGTGCCTCATTACCCCAACTCCATCGCCAAGAGAGATTTCACAGGAAGAAACTCGCACCCCACTGAAACGAGGAGGCCCCCACCAAGCGAGAAGTCCTGGGGCTCAGAAGATGCTCAAACCCCGTTCCGGCCCCAGCTCATCATTCAAGCGGAGCGTGAAGATAAGGTCAGGAAGCCAGCGCAGCCATGCCATGGGCACCCGACCCTGGACAGGGAGGAACAGAAACGGCCATCTGCACTCAGGGCTCCTCGCTGCTGACGCTCAGCCTTGTTCGACCGTCCCACGGTCCCATGATGCCCTCTGGGATGCCGCGAGGCACACCAAGACCCAAAGAAGGGGGCCTGCCTCAAAGCCATCCCACGGCCCAGGCAGAATGGAGGCCCCGCCCAGGACTCTCCCCACGTGCTCTAAACGGGGGCTGTCCTGAGGCAGAAGATGAGGAGAGATGGCCCCTCTGCACAAAATATGGGGGGAAACAGGATGCTGAGACCAGAGAGCACACGGGTGGCCAGGGACGCCCTGGGCAAGGCAGGTGCCGTCTCAGGTGGCACAGAATGGAGGGGGAGCCCCGTGTGTGAGCCAAGGGGCACGGGTTGCTTCTCTGGGGACTAAGGAGAGTGGACAGATGGAGCTCAAGGGGTGGAGGCCTAGAAGAAAAGTCTTTGGTTTGTTTTGGGGACTTATGAGGTGAGGGAAGGTGCTAGAGGAGGAGATTGCAGACGTGAGGGAGCGAGGCCAAGGTGGTCCGTCAGCCCACCTTCTAGAGAGCCCCGGGAGCGAGGGCAGCTGGGAAACAGCTGGGCGGCACCTGGCCGCACACTCTCTCTCCTCCGCAGCGGGCGGGCAGTGGCTCCCAGACAGCCCTGGTCACACTCGAGACCCATGAAGGAGACCTTATTGGAAACAGTTCTTTGCACATGTAATTAAATTAAGGGCTTTGAGATAAAATCAGTGAGGATCATTCAGTTTGGCTGAAATCCAATGAAAACAGGGCCGGATCTGGGAGGGAGGAGAGGGTCACGTGAAGACAGAGGGAGAGATTGGCGTGATGTGGCCACGGCCAAGGAGCCACGGGCAGCTGGGAGAGAGGAGGGACCCCCTCCTCTAGAGTGTCCAGAAGGAAAGTGGCTCTCCAGCGGCATCTCCTTTTAAAGATGTTTTTAGGGGCTGGGGTTGTGGCTCAGTGGTAGAGCACCTGCCTGGCATGTGTGAGGCGCTGGGTTCCATCCTCAGCACCACATAAACAAACTAAACAAAATAAAGGCATTGTGTCCATCTACAATGATGGACACAATGCCTTTATTTATTTATTTATTTATTTATTTATTTTTAACGTGGTGCTGGGGTGGAAGCCAGGGCCTCACACGTCCTGGTGCTCCCCCACTGAGCTGCACCCCAGCCTGCTCTCCAGCATCTTGATTTTGAATGTCTGCCTTTCAGAACAGGAAGAGAATCAGAGTCTGCTGGTTTAGGCCACCAGTTCACGGTCAGTTACAGCTGCCCAGGAAACTAACCTGCCTCCTAAATTCAGGCTCCTGAGAGGCCAGGACTCATTCTACAGATGGAGCATCAAATAGCCAGGAAGAAGGGACCCTGCCCGGCCCCGCCTGGGGCCAGAGAGAGGAGCTGAGGAGGGGCAAGCGGGTCACTGGGAGCCCGAGCTAGGGAAGCCGAGAGGCCGGCCCAGGCAGGGCAGGGGCCGCTCTGCGCAGGACACTCAGGTGGGGGCCGGGGTGTGCGAACGTGAGGGGCTGGCGGGTGGACACACAGCAGGGCCACAGCCGGGTGAGCAAATCCACTGTTTCAAGACTTGTCTCAGTTGGGCTTGGGGCCGATAACTGTTAGCACACTTACAGCTTGTATGATGGTTGATTTTCTAGAGGGACTTCTGAAAATCAAGGGGGCTTGCTCATGGATGGTGACGTGTAACAGTAACCGTATGACATACTCAATTATTGAACCCTGGAATTGACTCAGACCAGTGTCCCCAAACCCTCCACAGAGGATCTCCATACCCCGTCCAGGCTAAAAGGCATCCCCTCTGTATCCGTGCTGTTCCCTCCCGTCTCCTTGCCCTGATTGCCACTGGGTGAAAACAGTGGCCGGAGTGTCAGAGTGTCCCAGGGCACCCATGGTGTGCCCCTGAGGGCCGCAACTCCCTTCCTAAAGACCCCCACCCCACCTTTCTCCTTTTGCCTCAGCCTGATACTCAGGCCCACACCCAGGGGGACAGGATGCAGGGAACCAGCCTCTCCTCCTGGAACTGGCCTCCCTCAGAGAACAGCCCGCTGGGCAGCTGGGCCGCTCCCGGCCGCAGCCTACCCCTGCCCCGCCGCCCCTCCATTTGCAGCTGCAGAAGGGAGGAGGTGGATAAGCCAATGTCAAACGTCCAGCATCTCCTCCCTTGGGTGTCACTGAGGAAGTGCCTGGAGGATCCAGGGTGCTGAGGGCTGCTGTAACATCACACCGAGTGCAGCCAGTGGCCCCCCAGACAAGAAAATGACCACATACTAGCAGAGGAAGAGCTCTCCTGCAGCCTGCCCGCTGGGTGCCGAGCTGTGGGGCAGACGCTGCACCCCAGGCCGCCCCCCCTCGATGCTCCAGTCCAGACCCCACCAGGGGACCCAAGGGCAAAACCCACCACTGAAAAGAGAAAGATCAGAAGCACTTTCCCCTGGGTGGGCACTGGTCAGCATGCGCCCCTCCCAGGAGAGTGGAGGTTTCTACTCAGTGAGTTCCTGGAGGGTCTCTCAAACGCAAAGTGGTCTCCCCTCTCATTTGCACCCCGCTGAAGGACTCTCTGAGCACCTCCTAAATGAGGGACACAAGAACCCTGTCACACAGCCACTTCTCCTGTGTCACAGATGAAACCGAGGCCCAGAGTAAACTCTCCACCCCCAGTGACATCTAAGAAGTGGCGGGTTGTAACTTGAACCCAGATTTGTCTGTCCCCCTCCTGCACCACAGTGGCCCAGAGAGAGATCATCATGTCTGCCAGACAGAGCCCTCCCCATGCTCCTGGACAAGGGGCCCTTCCCTGCTGGCCCTCAGCAGGACACCTGTTCCCAATAGCTCCCAGTTGCCCTGGGAACTGGCCAGTGTTTGGGCAGGGCTTCCCAGGGTTCAGAGTGAAAGGTTTCTGCTCAAGAGGCCGCCATGGGGTGTGCGTGAGTGATCCTGAGTGTGAGGGCCCAGGCTTCCCCAGCCCTCTCCCCTGTGCTCGCGGCCTCCCGCTGAGCTCCAGTGACCCTCCACGCCAAGAACCTGCCCTTTCTGCCGGCATAAAGCCAAAGCCCAAGTCCACAGCTAGAAAACAGAAAGAGGGACCGACCACCGGGAGCTCACCTTAGATGATCATTAGAAGCACTGGAGCTGATTCCCCGGAGGACCCCACCTCTTGCCAACCAAAGGACAGATATCTGGTATAGTTAAGGGAGTGAGTGGCTCAGGTGACCACCTCTCAAGGTGGCCAAGAAGAAGGAAGCTGCCTGGCACCTGTGTCTTCCCACTGTGGAAAGCAGATGGCGGCAAGGCCACTGCCCACCTGCAGAGCGCCCCAGAGGCTTCCTGCTCCTCCGCGTGCAGGCCTCCCTGCTGAGGCTGGCCGGGCTGGGCAGTAGTTCTTTCTTGTAGGCCTGTGGGTTTTCTGCTCAGAGGGCAGCTGGGAACACAAGGGACCTGGTCCACTCAGAGCTCAGTTCAGGTCTCAGGGGCCAGGAGACACCAGGGCCCTCTGGGATACCCCCACTCTTTTTCCTTCCCACCGGGGGCCCTGGCCTCTCCATCCATCTGACAGAGGAACTGAGCAATTATGGCAAACTGAGAAGTTACTGGTTTCTAGTAGGTGCTGTCCTCAGGAAATCCACAGCAAAGCGAGGCCAGGTTGGGGCAAAGTACCTGTCCCTGGACCCCTTCCAGCACTGACTGTGCCGTCGGCCGTCGGGCATGAGAAGGCCGGAAGGGGAGTCAGGGAGGAGGAGAGTCCTGGGCAGGAAGTCCACCACGGTCAAGGGAAAGGGGCTCAGAGACACAGGGAAAGCATAAGTCCCATACAACTGTTTAAACAAAGGGGAACTGGGAGTGTAAGGGTCCGGCAAAGCGTCGGAGGAAGAGACCACCAAGAGACTGACTCATGCAATTGCAGAAGGGGATTTATTGGGGATCCATTCCAGCGCGCTGGGGCTCCGTGCTCACTCAAGAAGGGAGAGCAGCCCAGAGCCCCGAGCAGGGGCTGGGCACTGCTTAAGTACACTTTTTGGGGAGGGCGGGGACTTTACATACATCACAGTCTCCTTTAACAAATCATCATACACCACGGGAAAATCAAACAACAATTCTAAAACATGATTAGTTCATTCATTGGCGGGAACAGGTCGGGCGGGGGTGATAGGTCAGTTCTAAGGAGGGAGGTACATTCAAACTGATTGGTTCAGGCCCTGCGATGTCTACGTGCAAGGTCACACAGAGTCCTAGGTTATTAAACAACCAGGCGGTCAGGGGGAATATTTACTGGGCAGTTCTGGTGAATTGTCCTAACAGCTACAGGAATTTCAGGTTTTGCGTGTAGCATAGGAACTTAACAATACCTGGTCCTTTACTTTTTAACTCAGGCCTTGCAGCTTAGAAACTTTACAATGCCCGGTCTTTTAACACTTTAACTTCAATTTCTTTTACCCTTACAGGAGACTGCTACCGACTGCCCTGGACAGAACTCTAAGGCCGTGGAGAGTGTCACCAGCGGTAGGGCTACCAGAATGAATGACCACAACAGGGTCTTTCCAGGTACTGGAGGCCGCAAGTCCAAATCAAGGAGCCGGAAGGGGCTGTTTCCTTCTGAGGCTCGGAGGGAGGCTCCACCCGGCCATGCCTCCTCCCGGGTCCTGGGGGCATCAGCATCCTGGGCATCCCTCTCTCAGCGTGTGGACACCTCCGTCACATGCGTCTCTGGACCTTTGACTCCGTCTCCTCTGTGGCTCCAGCCTCTCGTTTCCTCCATAAAGACATCAGTGGTTGGGATTCAGCCCCTACCTGAACCTCTTCACTCAAAGACATCTGCAATGACTCTTTCCCAGGGAGGGCACCTGGCAGGGACCAAGGGTTAGGACTTGGGCATTCCTTTCTCGGGGCACAGGTCAGCTCACTACAGAAGACAAGGAGCTCACCCTGCAGAGAGAACCCGGAAACACGCAAGTCCCCCATCGGGGCAGCTTCAGTTGGACGGCAGCTGCATCTTCCCGTGGCAAGTGTTGGAGCTGCTCCGTGGGAATCCAGGGGGCAAATCTACCCGCTGGTGGCAGATGAGGGTGCGGGGACCCCTGGAGCAGTCTGGGCATCTCCATCTGCATTTAAGTAGAAAAGCAAAGGGACGTGCAGGGGTCATGGAGGGAAAGACACCCGAGTCTCTGCTAGAACCCCAGCTCCTCAGTAGCACAGGCCTCCTCACACCCAGCCCCCCATTCTCCAGCCTCCTAACCAGCTGCAGCCATATTAAGTGGTTTCAGGTAAAGTCTATGTCTACAGACACCTGTCCTACTGTACCACCTAGGAATTCTAGTCCTGTTAAAGCTGGGGCCTTCTGGGAAACTGAGGCAGAATGAAGTCCCCCCCCTTCAAGCCCTGATTCTTGCCTTAAGTAAAAAAAAAAATTGAGACATGTCGCTCAGAGTAACAGGCTTGAGTTTACTGAAGAGATAGTGTTACCACTGTCGACCGCTGACGAGTCCTTGCTTGCCCAGTGTTGAAGAATAACACCAGAGAAGCACGCCGAGGCAAGGTCAGAGTGGAAATTAGAAGTTCATTAAAAGACAGCAGAAAAAAGACTTCTCCAGAGGAAGAAGGGGACCCAAGAGGTGGAATCCGTGGAAGTGCGGTAGTTTCCCCTTTTTATAGTTCTTTCAGTGATGGAATGTAGGTGGGAAGGCCTGAGGGGTGGGGCACAGGTGGGCCAAAGAAGTAATCTTCATTAACACTTCTTTGGGATGGGCTCTGGGATGGGCTTTTCCCGGACTTCATTAACATTCCAAGAGTTGTTCTGCTTTTCCCGGAATTCATTCTCAACATGGCCTCCATTTTGGATCTTACTTGATATTAGACCCGATTTACCTAACTACACTGACTACCTAACTTTAAATATGGCTTCAATAGGAAGGAAAAGGGGACACTCTCAAGGGAGAAGGGGGTCCTCTCAAGGAAGAGGGGGACACCATGCCTCTCCTGCACTCTGGTTTGGTTGAGGATCCCAGAGAAGTTTTCAGAGAGTCCCACCCAACTCCACCTCTTGACGTTTGACTGACAGCAGAATGACATCAGACTTTCAAGTCCCCACTACTCCAGGTCACCTTGGCCCATGCTGACGAGTTCTAATTGGATTTTTAACCATAAATTCTTACAGATTTTATGGTCGGGAGGAATCATGCTTATCTCCCAGGCTTAGAATCTGGTCCATGTGAGCTTTCAGAGTAACTCGGTTCCTCATATCCACATTATTTCGGGCTTGCAATTCTCCTGCAGATAACAGGTACTTTGAAAGGAATGCGGCATATCCTGTCTTAGGCCAGACGGGGCTGCAGGTAAACTGCTTCTTGGAAAAGAAAGCATGTGGGGTCTGCACAGTGGTCTCATTTTATAGAATTTCTCCCTTAACCTCCTGTGCCCACCACTCACATCTGTCTGACCCCCGTCAGTCCTAGGAGGGAAAGGCCTGGCTTCCAAATGCATTCATATATTTGTTTCAACTGTTATTTTCCAGCCTTCCTGTTTTGCATTTTCTTCTTGGGTCAAGGACAAGAAGAGACAAATGGATCACGCTTGAGCTTACATGTGTTAGGCCTTTAGGCAAAACTATTTCACAAGAGCACTATCTTGAAAGGTTATCAGTTTCCCATTAATCGAGTTCTCAGTGTCTCCCAAAAAGAAAATGGACCATAAGGACAGTCTATGAGTTCAGGGATTTTCATCGGGACATCAGAATTCAGGCCACCTGGGAGAATTGAGAATGGGGACCACCAGAAAGGGCCAAGCAGAAGCCTCCTGTGAGTGGCTAAGATGACATTTAACTCACATTTTTATTGACTATGCTGGTTCAATTCCTCTTCCATTCCAGGCCCTGGGGGTAAGCCAGGAGAAAAGGAGACCACTCCAAACCAGCCAGAGCCGATCACAAGGGCAGGTTGCCCTCTGCAGGGCATGGAGGGACATGCGCCCGGGTCTCTGCAGCCTCTAGGTTATTTTACATTTTTGTTTCTGTTTTATGCAAGGCTCCAAAATCAGCAAAGTGATTTCTTCACACTCCGTGGTTGTAAGAGACCCCTCCACCTGGAACTTGTTCATTTCATGAGCAATGTCAGGATTCAAGGACTCAAGGCCATGGCTGAAATATTTGCCCAGGCATTTGGAATTAATCTGAGCCATCAGCTAAGGGTGGGTGGTGTCTGGGTGGCCAGGAACATGGAGACAAACTGTGGTGGAGTGGGGACTGGAACATTCCTCACCTGCATAGGAGAGATTTTACTGGTTAGAAATAATAGAAGCCATCACTTTCATGAGATCGTATTTTAAAGAGTGTGACATGCCTACACATGCTGGGCTGGGACCGGAATCCGGGTTTCTCAGTTGCAGGGCTTTCCCCATCTGTGCTCTAGGGCAGGCAACATCAGGAAGAAAAAAACCTGGGGAGAGAATGGCTGCCACCATCTGGCCTCTGGAGCTGTGCCTGGCCCTGTCTGACGCGAGAGTTGGCTCAGATCTGCTCTCCTACGAGGGAGCCTGTCCTCCAGTGCAGGGAACTGCTTGTGGTCTACAGTCTGCATCCAAAGTAAAACTTCAGAGGGGCTTATAGGTGTTAGGCCTTTAGGCAAAACTACTTCACAAGAGCACTATCTGGAGAGGTCATCAGTTTTCCATTTATCGAGGGGATGTGGCTCAGTGGCAGAGCCCCCCCCCTCCTTAGCATGCTCAAGGCCCTGGGCTCAATCCCCAGCACCACCGCTCCCCCCCAAAAAGTTAAAACCTCAGTGTGAGGCTGTAATATCCAGTGCATGTCATTTGTCAAAATGCATAGAATGTACAACACTGAGCGTGGACTCTAAGGTAAACTGTGGACTTTGGGTGACAATGTACCAAGGTAGGTTCAATTATAACTAGTATGTATTCCCCCTTGCCCTCTGGGGGATGTTGGTAGTGGGTGTTGGGAAAAGTATAAACGGCAGCTGCACCCCAGAGAAAAACCCCAACATGGCGCCTAATGACCTTCTCTTCCTACTTTCCCCTTTTTCTCACTGGTGCGAAAAGTTCCCGCCGTGTGAACTCTCCCGATGGCGTCAATTTCAAATCTCGCTGGCAGGGAACCTTAGCCCCAATAAGAACTAATTCCTGGGCTCTGGAGCTGATATCTGGAAGAACTTGCCAATAAACCGGTGGCCTGCCATTTGTCTAAGCCCTGCCATCTCCCCTTAGATCTATAAAAGCACACAGCCTTTTGCAATAAAATTGGAATTCTCCCAGCAAAGTGTCTTTTGCGTGGAGGATTCTTTCAGTTGGGGGGGCAACTTTCTTTATTTCTTTTTTTTTTTAAAGAGGGAGGGGGGGAGAGAGAGAGAGAGAGAGAGAGAGAATTTTTAATATTTTCTTTTTTTAGTTATCGGCGGACACAACATCTTTGTTTGTATGAGGTGCTGAGGATTGTACCTGGGCCACACGCAAGCCAGGCGAGCATGCTACCACCTTGCTGAGAGCCATGGCTGAGTCTGTATGGCCCCTGGCATTTTGCCAACAGTATTGATTGACAGGTGAGGCATTGCTATCCGCCTCTGCCGCAACTTTTGAGTTCTCGAACTATTTTGGAGTTCTCATGGGGATTTCCGGGGATTCCCCGAGAGTTCCCATTGGTTGGGGAAGTGCAGGAGGAGGGATTTCCGGGAGAGATATTTCTGGCTGGGGGTTCCTGGACTAGCTGCGTGGCATTCGGGAGAATTCCCCAGGAGCGTGTGTAAGGCTTTTTCTTGCAGTTCAAAAATAAAGTTTGTTCCTGCTTCAGTGGCTCGTGATTTGTGCCCAGCTAGACAGCGGCAATTGGCGGCCCGTATGGGGAATGTCTGAAGCTTCAGGGTAAGTGAAATTGCTTGCCCCTAAGGGAAGGCAAGAGAATGGGTGACCATTTTAAAAAGCAATGTGTTCTTGTTTTGATTTGTTTTGTGTTTGTTTCAAGCTGCCTATCCCTAGAATTTTCTCAGGCAGACTGGGAAAAATGGTTGGCTCAAGGTTTGAAGTTGTTCGCTCCTGAGGAAGAGATAGAAATAGACCACAAATGCACATGTCAAGAAAATAGGAAAATTGATACAACGATTTTTTGTTCTGTTTTTGTTTCATTCTGTTTCGGTTTTGTTTTGTGCTATCTTATTGGGTTGCGTTATCTTTATTATAGATTAGAAATTAGTAAAAAACAAACTGAAAGAGTGTTAAGTAAATTGTTAGAGGTTCAGACCATGGAGAAAGACATTTTAGATCAAGCAAAA
>NW_026694851.1:0-42100 GCF_021218885.2 Marmota monax
GTTGAATACTTCCAAAAGGAGGTGTGCTAAGAGCCAAGTATATGATGCATGGCATTTTTGGTCGAAAGGTGACGCCAGCTAGCCATTGAGATGATATGATTATGTTAAGATTTGCATTCATATGGATATTGGACTCCTGCTGTTCACCTAGGCCGGCTACGGGACTCCTGGAGAGTTCCCATTGGTTGGGGAAGTACAGTAGGAGGGAGTTCCGGGGGAGGAGCTCTCTCTGCGGGTCCGGGAGGAGGCCGCGTGGGTGGAAAAAATCTTCCCGGGCGGTACCGGACATTGGCGGCAGTTTCAAAAAATAAACTTTGTTCCTGCTTGAGTGGCTCGTGATTTTGTGCCCAGCCAGACTGCGGCAACTGGCGGCCTGCACGGGGAACGCCTGAAGCTTGGAGGTGAGTAAAATTGCTCGCCCCTGAGGGAAAGCAACAAAATGGGTGACCATTTCAAAAAACGATGTGTTCTCGTTTTGATTTATCTTGTTTTTGTTTCAAGCTGCCTATCCCTAGAATTTTCTCAGGCAAACTGGGAAAAATGGTTGGCTCAAGGTTTGAAGTTGTTCGGCCCTGAGAAAGAGAAAATTGATACAACTATTCTTTGTTCGGTTTTTGTTTCATTCTGTTTGGGTTTTGTTTTATGCTATCTTATTGGGTTGCGTTACCTTTATAGTAGATTAGAAACTAGTAAAAAACAAACCGAAAGACTGTTAAGTAAACTGTTAGAGGTCCAGACTATGGTAGAAAACATGTTAGGTCAAGCGAAAGAGAAGGTCTCTCAAGCTAGTCAGACAGAGGAAGATTTGAAGAAAGAAAGCTTAGAGGAAAAACAACCATCAGGCGGGGAATTACAACAGGAGGCTGCTACTAACCCCGTTCTATCACCAGAGGGCGTAATTCAACCAACAGCTCCATCTACAGCTGAGCGGCCCTCAACTCCCTTAGTTGATGGACGGAATCCTGAGGCAGGACCCCAAAGATTAGCATGCCCTGTACTTGAGCAGGCAGGAGGGCAACGAATTCACTGTGCTTTAGATTTCAAAACAGTGAAGCAATTAAAGGAGGCTGTAACAACCTATGGGCCGCAAACACCCTTCACTGTGAGCATGGTCGAATCCATTACCAACTTAGACATGACGCCAGCAGATTGGGCTAACATGTGTCGATCTGTGCTAAATGGAGGACAATATTTGTTATGGAAGGTTGCCAATGAGGAATTTTGCATGGAGACAGCTAGGCGAAATGCAGCAGCCAGTTACCCTCAAAGAAATCTAGATATGTTATTAGGAAAAGGACCTTATGAGGGTCAACGGCAACAAATTGAATATGATCCTGGCGTATATGCACAAATTGCTGTAGATGCAATTAAGGCATGGAAAACTTTACAGGGGCATGGAGATTTACAAGGACAATTATCTAAGGTAATACAAGGAGCTAATGAACCTTACGCTGAACTTGTAGATAGGCTTATTCAGACAGCATCTAGAGTATTTGGAGATACAGAACAGGCAATGCCATTTATAAAACAACTGGCTTATGACCAAGCAAATCGTTGCTGCAGAGAGGTCATCAGACCATGGAAACATGAAGATTTAAACACATATATTAAATTATGTAGAGACATTAATGAACAAGGGCAAGTCTTAGCAGCAGTACAACAGGCTTTAGATGCCAGGCCAAAAACATGCTATAATTGTGATCAAACAGGACATTTTAAAAGGAGTTGCCCCATAGGAGGAGGGTTTAACAAGGCTAGGTATCAAAGGAATAGAATACCGGGTATTTGCCCACGATGCCGTAGAGGGAAACATTGGGCTAATGAATGCCGTTCTCAAACCACCATAGAGGGTATTCCGTTATCAAAAAACAGACAAGGACCAAGTGTTTACCCACGATATCGTGGAGAAAGACATCAGGCTCCATTGCCAAAAAACGGACTGGAGGGCCCAATGCTCTGGGGCCCAAAACCACAAATATACGGGGCAGTGGAGGAACCCAGCAACACCATAAAGGTAGTGCCCAGGATGCATTATCCATTAAATCCCTCATCAGACAAACTAGAGGGAGCGCAGGGTTTGACATCTGCGCCTCTGCCAGAGCAGTACTAACTCCAGAGATGGGAGTTCAAATCATTCCCACAGGAGTAAAAGGACCTCTTCCCCAAGGAACAGTAGGCTTATTATTGGGACGCAGTTCTTCAACACTAAAAGGACTTATGATAAGTCCTGGGGTAATTGATCCCGATTATGAAGGTGAAATAAAAATTATAGCTAGTTCTCCAAGAGGTATATCAGTAATTTCACCAGGAGATAGAATAGCACAGTTATTAATAATACCCAGCCTACATGATAAATTTTCCAGTCGTACTGTAGAAAGAGGTTCCAGGGGATTAGGCTCCACAGGTGTAGATTGGGCTATGCTGTCTTTAAATCTAGATTCTCGCCCAATGCTAAAACTAAATATTCAAGGACATGACTTTAATGGGCTACTTGATACAGGTGCAGACCTTAGCATCATATCTCATCAAGAATGGCCGAAACATTGGCCATTACAACAAGCCACTCAAATGCTTCGCGGCCTAGGAGTGGCAACTAATCCCCATAGAAGTGCAATGGTATTAGATTGGAAGGATCCTGAAGGATGTGAAGGAACTATACAGCCCTATGTATTGGATCATCTTCCTATAAATTTATGGGGACGAGATGTCCTAGATCAATTAGGTTTGACATTAACAAATAACGTCAATCCTAATGCACTCACTACTAGGGCTAGACAAGGCTTTAGGAAAGAAGAAAGATTAAGAGAACAAGAACAAGGTATGACAGCACCAATTCAAATAGATCAAGAAACAAATAGACATGGATTGGGTTTTCAGAAAGGGCCACTGAGACAATCAAAATTACTTGGAAATCAGAAAGACCAGTGTGGGTTCCTCAGTGGCCCCTGGCTAAAGAAAAGATACAAATAGCCCATGACCTGGTCAAACAACAATTAGCGGAGGGACATATACAACCTTCCGTATCTCCCCATAATACTCCCATTTTTGTCATTAAAAAGAAATCTGGTAAATGGAGATTATTGCAAGATTTAAGAGCCATTAATAATGAGATGGTTATTATGGGACCTGCTCAATCAGGGATTCCCCAATTGTCTGCTTTACCAAAAACCTGGTATGTTTTAGCTATAGATATTAAAGATTGTTTTTTTTCAATTCCAATTCATCCCGAGGATAGTCCACATTTTGCATTTACTATCCCTGCACTAAATCATGAAGGTCCTCATCAGAGATATGAATGGAAAGTACTCCCTCAAGGGATGGCTAATAGTCCAACTATGTGTCAAATTTATGTTAACAAAGCAATCCAGCCACTTAGAAATCAAAATCCTGAACTACAAATATTTCACTATATGGATGATGTGTTATTGGCACATAAAGATAAAAACACATTGCTAGAATGTTATGCCACACTTACAAATTTATTAAAAAATTATAATCTAGAGATAGCAATAGATAAAGTACAATTAAATCTTCCAATTAATTATTTAGGGGTTTTATTATCCTCAACCATGGTCCGTCCACCCAAAATTCAAATACGAGTAGGTCAACTCAAATCACTTAACGACTTTCAAAAGTTATTAGGAGACATAAATTGGATAAGGCCTTATCTAGGCATACCAACAGGAGAGTTGGGACCTTTATTTGATATCCTAAAAGGTCCATCAGATCCAAATTCACCCTGAATGTTAACGCCTCAAGCAAGAAAGGCATTAAAAATCATTGAAACATATATGGAAAATATGCATTTGGATAGAATTGATACAAGTTTGCCTTTATTATTTATTGTACTACCAACAAAAAATATTCCTACAGGAGTATTTTGGCAAGAAGGTCCATTATTATGGATACATTTATCTTATTCTCCTAACACTATTCTTACTAGGTATCCTGAGGCTGTAGGACAATTAATACTCAAAGGAATAAAAGCAGCAAAGGAGTGTTTGGAATTTCTCCCAATAAAATTATTACTCCATATACTATGAATCAAATTGATGAGTTAGCTAATGAGTTAAATTCTTGGGCAATAATCATGTGCAAATCTAATGTTTCATTTGATAACCACTTACCATCTAATCCTTTATTGTCTTTTTGGTCATTGCATCCTGTAATTTTTCCAAAAATGACAAGAAAAACACCTATCATGAATGCTCCAAATATATTCACTGATGGGTCAAATAATGGTACAGCAGCAATAGTTACACCTGATCAAACTTTTACATTTTTAGTACCCAAACAATCAGCTCAAAAGGTAGAGCTTAATGCAGTTTTACAAGCTTTTGTGATGTTTAAAGATTCTGTATTTAATTTATTTTCCGATAGTCAGTATATAGTTAATGCTATAGTATCCCTTGAAGATGCTGGTAGGATTTCCCCTTCCTCTACTGTTTTCTCTTTGCTTTCCACTATACAAAGTCTAATCTGGGACAGAAAAGATCCATTCTTTACAGGACATATCAGGGCACATACAGGATTGCCTGGAGCCCTTAGTTTGGGCAATGATTTAGCAGATAAAACTACACATGACATACATATTTTCTCTACACTAGAAGAAGCTATAAATTTTCATAAAAAGTTCCATGTCAATGCTAATACTTTACAAAAGCAATTTAAAATAACTAAGGAACAAGCTACACAAATAATAAAACAATGTCAAAATTGTGTGACCTTTTTATCACAAGTTAATCTTGGAGTCAGTCCTAGAGGATTGATTGATACCTAACCATATTTGGCAGATGGACATCACACACTTGCCAGAATTTGGAAAATTAAAATATTTGCATGTTACAGTTGATGATACTTCTGGATTTTTGATGGGCTCCCTTCATGCCGGAGAAAAAACTAAAGATGTTATAGCTCATTGCTTACAAAATTTTGCCACTGTGGGTGTTCCAAAACAGTTAAAAACAGATAATGCCCCTGGTTATACTTCTACCTCTTTTAAACAATTTTGCTCAACATTTGCATTACTCATATAACAGGAATCCCATACAATCCACAGGGACAAGGCATAGTTGAAAGAGCTCATCAAACTATTAAAATGTACTTATTAAAGCAAAAAGAAGGAATTGGGAAGGGGTATATATTCCCCAAAGATAAACTTAAAATAACCCTTTTTACTCTAAACTTTTTAAATTTGGATTCATCAGGACTTAGTGCTGCGGAAAGGCATATGTGTCCAAAAAATGTGCATAAGCCCAAGGTACTTTGGAAGGATATTCTAACAGGACAATGGAAAGGTCCTGACCCAGTAATTGTCTGGAGTCGGGGGTCTGTTTGTGTGTTTCCACATGGAGAACAGCAGCCGATTTGGATTCCAGAGAGATTAACCAAGGTCCTGACCCAGTGATTGTCAGGAGTCGGGGGTCTGTTTATGTGTTTCCACAGGGAGAACAGCAGCCGATTTGGATTCCAGAAAGATTAACTAAAGCGATTTCTACAGACCAAAAAGAAGATGATTTGGCTCAAATCCATAACAACTGATATCCAAAACTCCAGTTTGGCTATTCTTACATCTGCAACAGAACCAGGATGCTTTTTTCAATATCTATTTTATTATTGCCCTTTGCCATATCATGAAGTTCTATTTTGTTTTTTGAGCTCATACAGACCTACGTTAATGTTTTGCTGATCAGTTCTATTTTTTTGACTATAGAGTTTTAAAATATTGTAATGGAGATTTCACCTGTAAAAAGTTATAAGGCCTTTACTATTATGTTATGTGTTGTATGTATTATATTATGTGTGCACACTTGTGTTTTGTGTTATATGTTTGAATGTACGTATGTCCATATATCATATATGATGAGCCCTCATGAAAAAATGGATCCAAATTTTTTTTTCACGTGATTTAAATAGTTTAATTTAAATTGGGTAAACAGCTGTTGAGGATTGTTTTAATATATGAACAAAAAAGGAGGTTAACAGATCTGTTTGTTTACTTTCACCTTTCTTTTTCATTATATTTAATAATTCTGTTGAAGATAAGGTACATTGTTAAGAAAATTGTTTTCTAAAAAAAAAAGAGAGAAGAAAATTGTTTTCTTGCATTGTGAACTCACTTGTATGCATTGTGAACTATCTGTTGGTGCAGCGACTTGTGGTAGTGTTGGGGTATTTATGCTGATGGTGTCATCGGTGGTACAATTTTTCCAAAAGGAGCCATCACTGAACTGCTTGCAGAACTTGCCTGGACTATGTATCACTTGTATGCATTGTGAACTCACCTGTATGCATTGTGAACTATCTGTTGGTGCAGCGACTTGTGGTAGTGTTGGGGTATTTTTACTGATGATGTCATCGGTGGTACAATTTTTCCAAAAGGAGCCCTCAATTGGCTTGGTGTATCTTCCTCCCTTCTGCTTGTCATGGTCGTTCAGCTAAAATTTGGGGGCGAACAGAGGTGAGTCAAAGAACCTCACCCCCCCCACACTGATGCAAAGACCTATCCACAGGTGTGGCTGTATACTGGACTGGTAGTCAGTGACGGGTAAGATCCAATTGCAATGGTACCAACCTAAGACAGGAGGCTGACGCCTTGAGGTCAGCTCATCCGATAACGGGTAAGGACCATATGTACTATTGGACAACCTAAGGCAGGCACGGTCCCTAAGCCACATGCTTGTTGTTTAAACAGAGAGGGGGAGATGTTGAGAGCCACAGCCAAAGGGGCCCCAGCAAACTTCCAGCTGCCAGCTGATGATTGGCTCACAGCGGCCCCAGCAACTTCTAGCTGCCAACTGATTGGCTCCTCTGCGGTGATGCTCATTGGGCTGTTTCCCTGCCCTTTCAGACCACGGAGCTGCTCATTGGGGAACTTTTTGGCTCCGCCCACACGACCCAGCCAATCAGCCTCAAGAGCAGGAGGAGGGGGGAGGGGGAGAGGCTTGTGGGAAGCCGGTGGTGGCAGTTGGGCTCTGAAGGTTTTCCTGAGGAGCTTTTTTGTTTGGTGTGTGGTTCTAAAAATAAAGTTTGTTTCTTTTGACAAGTGGCTCCTGAACCGTGCCCAGCCAGACTGCGGCATTACTTAAACAGAGAGGGGGAGGGATGTGGCTCAGAGGTTCAGTCCCCCTGACTTCAATTCCCGGTCCAAAAAAAAGCATAATTGCAACCATCTTCCTTTTCTCCACCCCCACTTTATGAATACTGTTCTTATTCCCAAGAAATAGAAAGTAATACCAAATAAAGCCTAGTGTCCTGGAGATGCCGGTTCTTTCATTGAGGGATAGGAGACAATTTACCAGACCCTGAGATGAGGATGTACTGGTTTTCCTGTTCTCTCCTAGATAAAGGACATGCTGGTTTCCCTATTCCCCCTTTGAGAGATAAGAAAAGTATCTCTTTGTTCCCAAGAAACAAACTTGCCTCCCACAAGATTAGGGGTTGCTTACTATGTCAGTCAAGATTAAACCCGCCGTAGCACCCAGCCATGATTCCAGCATATAAGAGGTAACATTCAAGGGGGCTTTGCTCTCCTTTTTTTTTTTTTTTTTTTTTTAATTGCAGAATAGCCTGTCAGGCTCCTGATAATAAACCCGATTTTTATCCCGGATGTGTGAGCGATTAATCCTATGACACTTTTCTTTGAAGTTCAAAGCCATCCTTTAATAATTTTCCTTGATTTTAACCTGTTCCAGTCTGGGCTTGGATGTGGTGACCGTTAATCCAACTTGTAGATTCTTGAGACTTTCCTGGTGAGAGTAATGTGTATGATAAAGTAGGGTTGTGACATTACCTTGGGCCTGATCAAATCGTGATACATGGGTCACAAGGTGAGGGGCTCAACCAATAGCAACAAAGAAATCTTTCACATGAGTTTTAGACTGTTAATAGGAGCTTTTTAATTCAATACTAACTGGCTAGAGCAGTTTCTGTTAATCCTTCAGTGACAACTAAGGCTAAAACTGTGGCAACTGAGAGGTTAAATTTGGCAGTGCCAAAGCATTACAATAAATAGTCCAATATAGCACTCCATGGATCCGAAGCAGTGGGTGATTCCTCAAGATTTTGTTGTGTATAGATTAGTCACCTGAAATTCTTCAGGGGGTCACTTTTGGAGACTAGTAAGAAGCTTCCTGTTTTAGTTTCCTTTACCAGTTGATCACATATGGCTTCCCTTGGAAGCATTAGGGACATTTTCCTTTTTCATTTACCAATTTATAAAACTACACATGATACTAAAATATATCACGTGATACTTAAATATATATTATTTTATGGAATTAAAAAGTCAGAAGTACTTGAATTTCTACTTAGCAATTGATATAGTTTGTAAATTAACTGAATGTCTCCTCTAACAAACACATTTATGAAAACTAATCCCATTATGTTTAATCTCAATTACTCAATTTTAATTGTTAAGTTACCCATAAAAATCAAGATATCAGACAAGTGTAGTTAACAGTAAAAGCCATCTGTCCCTGCTAAAGAAAAAATCTATAGAAGCAATGGATATTACACTTTAAACATTTTATAGAGAGCTGGGGATGTAGCTCAGTTGGTAGAGTGTTTGCCTCACATGCACAAGGCCCTGGGTTAAATCCCCAGCACCACACACAGACACAAAAACAAACAAACAAACAAAAAAACACGTTTTATAGAAACCAAGACTCTATTGTTTGATCACCTAGAGAAAAGTGTGGGTTAATAATTGTAAATACATTTTTATTTTGATATGCTTAAACCAATTTAAATTGAATTTTTAAAGAATGTTATGTGGACTAAAAAGTATTTGGGTCCATGTATTAAATTTAAAAGTACATTTATTTATAATCCAATATTGATACCACATGCATGACACACACAACATAATGCACAGATGTATAAAAGTACATATAAAACAAACATGAAACAAATATTTTATAGCTTTTTCTTGAGGACTAAAAACTCCAGTTGGACAAAAAAGACTAATTGGAACAAAAGGTATTAATTTAGGCATGCAGGACCAAATGTGAATTGATCATAGAAACTATGAGCTTACACAAGACAGAGGTTTTGAATAAAAATGACATGGCCATAATTATTCCCAAGCTGTTATTATTGTCCTTCAAATTATTCCTCGTCCTTCTGACCATAACAAAATGTGAATATTGTTTTGGTAGTGCTCTAGTTATTTCCTTAGCTTGGATAATGAAGGATACAGGGCAGGTGGAGGAGTAGGAGCCACTGTAGCTGGCTTAGAGTTCCTTCTCCCCTCATTGTTGGCATCATTCCCAGAAGCAGAAGTCAGGGAATTTTGACCATGAGGAGGCTTAAAGTTTGAGTTGGAACACTGAAGGCATTTGGAACGCTTCTTTTTTTTTTTTCTCCATCTCCCTCTACCTCCAAGGCCTCCAATTGTAAGATCTGTGGGATCTAGAGGGCTATTTAAAACTCAGTTGCCTCTTCACTTCAACACACACTTTTTTTTTTTAAGAGAGAGAGAGAGAATTATTTTTAATATTTATTTTTTAGTTTTCGGCGGACACACAACATCTTTGTTTGTACGTGGTGCTGAGGATCGAACCTGGGCCACACGCGTGCCAGGCGAGCGCGCTACCGCTTGAGCCACATCCCCAGCCCTGGAACGCTTCTTGAGTCTAAATAAAACAACAGTATTTCATCCTCTCTTGGGTTCTTTTTCCCTTTTAACCTGTGGGAGGCCAACCTTAAGGGTGACTGAGTTACACTCCCCAGCTGGGTGCTGAAGCGCTCAGTCACAGAAATGTGTGTGTCTTGCTGCAAGCCCCATGGGTGAAGCTATGCTCACCTGTTCCTTTGTAATAGAACTCCTTGCCCTGTTTAGGATAGAATCTCCATGGAAGTGCCTTGTGTGTGTCCCCTTCTCTTACTGTGCCCTTGGGTGTGGCCTACCCAGGTGTCAGTCAACCTGCTGACAGTGGACATCATGAAGATAGACTCAGCCCCCTGAAACCTGACCCCTTGCCTCATTTGAATAGCTTCTCCTCAATAAAAGGGGTCAGCGAGTGCTCTCGCTCTCTCTCTCTCTCTCTCTCTCTCTCTCTTTCTGCGGACCCTGAAGGTCAGAGGAGCCGTCACAGCAACCCCAAAGAAAAAGGTATTTGTGTCTCTTGTGTGGTTATTTCGTGCAGCCCAGTTAGCCCAGTTTAACTAGAGTGACCCCTGAGCCTTTTAGTCGCGAGAACAGAAACCAGGCATTAACCTAGATTTTTTTTTTTTTTTTTTTTTTTTTTGGTACCAAGGATTGATCTCAGGGGCACTTGACCACTGAGCCACATCCCCAGCCCCTCTTTGTATTTTATTAGAGACAATGTCTCGATGAATTGCTTAGGGCCTGCTAAGTTGCTGCAGCTGGCTTTGAACTCATGCTCCTCCTGCCTCAGCCTCCTGAGCTTCTGGGATTATAGGCAAGCACTGCTGCACCTGATTTATCCTAGGACTTTCAAAAAATGTTTTAACAAAGGGCTATCTGGGGAAGTTTTGGGTCTTCCCCTGCCAGCATCCTCTGTCTCTAGACCAGATATAAGTTTTCAAGCTGAGCTGCCCGTTATATTCTCACTCTGATGAAGACATGAATTAGTGTGAATATACTTTGTATACAACCAGAGATATGAAAAATTGTGCTTCTATATGTGGAATAAGAATTGTAATGTATTCTGCTGTCATATATAAATTTTAAAAAATAGGGCTGGGGATGTGGCTCAAGCAGTAGCATGCTCACCTGGCATGCGTGCCGCCCGGGTTCGATCCTCAGCACCACATACAAACGAAGATGTTGTGTTCGCCGAAAACTAAAAAATAAATATTAAAAAAAAATTTTTTTAAAAATAGTAAAAAAAAAAAAAAAAGTTCCCACTCTGAAATGGTGTCACACTATGAGGATCACACACCTTTGTCCGCCTGACCACTCTCTTTCCAGACATGTAGGTGCCTCTCAGCATCAATGGCAAGTCCGTATAAGCCCCTGACAGACCAACCCTGCAGAGAGGGACTTTTGATCCTCTAGGGGTTAGCACTGCCTTAAGCCTTATGAGGTCACCAAGGAACTGCAGGTTAAGACTCACTCAGGCTCTGTAGCCTGAGGAAGGTAGAGCATGAATACACACACACACACAGACACACACCCCAGAACTAACAAACAGACCTCCTGCATAAGCAAACCCTGTTCTGAGGGATACTCCTGATGCTGGGGAGCAATCAGTTTCCCCTTCTGCCATAGGGTGGGACCTGACTTGGGCAGATGCCCCCAGAGGACTTATGGGTTTACAATATCCGATCATGAAACTTGCTTTCGTTCTCTTTGAGTTTGTTCAGGAAATAGTGAGGCCAGCCTCACTCACGTGAGAGTTGGGATTCTGCAGGTGGCCAGGTGGTGACTATCTGTCACCAGGCTGGTGGCTGTGGCTTTCTCTAGTTTCCCAATATCAGTGGCAAAAAGGGCCAGCTCAATTGCCATTTTCCTAGCCAACTCACCAACATATGTTACATAAAATTGTGGCACTGGAAAGACAAGCAGCATTTGGGAACACAGAAGAGCAAGATTTATTCAGCACTGCTGAGGGCTCAGTGGAATCTTTTCCAAAGGCTGAGCACAGACCCAGTATCTTTAACATAGTACAGACAGACTTTGGGTTTTAAGACTCTCCTGCAGTAACCTTGATGTCTACCCATTTCTCCAGGCAGATCTGGATCCTGCCATAGCTGCTGAACAAGCATGATTATAGAATCAGAAAGTAGCAGGTTGCTTCACCAGCAACTCAGAGGCTGAGGCAGAAGTTTCCCAAGTTTGAGGCCAGCCTCAGCAATTTAGTAAGACCCGGTCTCAAAACTTAAAGGAGTGGGGGATTGTGGCTCAGCAGTAGAGCACTTGCCTAGCATGCACAGGGCCCTGGGTTCCATCCTCAGCACTACATAAAAGTAAATGAATGGAATAAAGGTATTGTGTCCAACTAAATAAAATAAATATTTTTTAAGAAATTAAAAAAAAACTTAAGAGACTGGGCTGGGGTTGTGGCTCAGTGATAAAGTGATTGCCTATAATGTATAAAGCACCGGGTTCAATTCTCAGCACCACATAAAAATGAATAAAGGTCCAACAACAACTAATAATATAATAATAAAAAAAAACTTAAAGGACTGGGGGATGTAGCTCTCTTGAACACATCTCGTGTGTGAGAGGAAAGAGTTCCCCTCTGGAGGGATGGGCTGGCTGAGAAATAAAAGCTAAGAAAATAGTAATACAAAATAACCACAGGACACCAGAAATATATTTTCAGAGTGGAGGAAGCGACCAGTGGAGTGGACCATAGGGGTGCAGCTTCTAACAAAGAAGCCCACTCTTGCTTTATATCAGAACAGAGTAAAAGGATTTGATACAAACTTATTTGCAAAAACAGGATGGGTGAAGGGCAGGTAGAGTGCTCAGTTCTTAATGGGTCACTCCCTGCACAGGAAATTTGCCAAAGCTGGGAAGAAATTCACATGCACTAGGCCATCTAAAAACCAGCAGGGGTGCCACTGGAAGTTCCCAGATACCAGATTTTTCTACTCAGTGGTTTTCATGCCAGTCTTGTCCATGCACATTTCACAGGTGTCTTCCCAAATATCTCCCCACCCTGCCCTTTTTTTTTTTTTTAACTTTTTAAATTCAAATGATGGGCTCTTATTTGAGTTTCTGGATTCTTATTCTGATACAAAGAAGAATTAGTTGCAAACATATCATTCCAATAATATACCATGCAGAATATTTCAGCATATTTCCAGGATTAAAGCCATTCAATTCATGAAGTATTTGATCAGTTAGAGATGTAGAGTCCCTAATATCCATTTTTCCTTTTTGAATATCCTGGATGTGATGATGTAATTCCATAAAACCCAGGCTATTATTATTGCTCTGCCAAAAACCCATTAGATGATTTTTAACCTTTTCCCCAGTCTCACTGGGAAGCTTGTGTGGGCCATCATCCTTGAGCTGCATGTGGACCACCATGCATTGAGCCTAGTGGATAGGAATGTCTGGTGTCTGTGAATGACCAGTGCATATTTCCTTTGGTTTAACTGCCCTGACACACTGTGAATTTTCTTTTTTTTTTTTTTAACATTTTTTAGTTGTTGATGGACCTTTGTTTTATTTACTGGTATGTGTTGCTGAGAATCAAATCCAGTGCATCACACATGCCAGGCAAACGCTCTGCCACTGAGCTACAATCCCAACCCCACATTGTGAATTTTCTCTCCCTCTCTGCCATGTCCCACACAGCACCCAAGAAGGGTCTGACCTGCGAAGATGCCAATCAACCTGCTGACTGCAAGACATCACAAAGCAAGACTCCACCTTTGAAACTTTATCCATGCCTTTGATGTACCCCCTGAAATCATTGGGGCCATCTTTCCTTTGTCTAGTTGCAACTCTTTTTTTTTAAGAGAGAATTTTTTTAATATTTATTTTTTAGTTATTGGTGGACACAACATCTTTGTATGTGGTGCTGAGGATGGAACCCGGGCTGCATGCATGTCAGGCGAGCGCACTACCTACCGCTTGAGCCACATCCCCAGCCCCATAGTTCCAACTCTTATGTGGACTGGATCTATCAGGGGCTTCATTTTTTTAAAAAAGTTTTTTTTTGGGGGCTGGGGATTTGGCTCAAGCGGTAGGGCACTCGCCTGGCATGCGTGTGGCCCGGGTTCGATCCTCAGCACCACATACAAAGATGTTGTGTCCGCCGAAAACTAAAAAATAAATATTAAAAAAAAAAAAAATTTTAAAAAAAAAAAAAATAAAAAAAAATAAAAAAGTTTTTTTTTTCTAATTTGTTATATATGACAGAAAAATGTATTTCAATTCATATTCCACATATAGAGCACAATTTTTCATATCTCTGCTTGTATACAAAGTATATTCACACCATTCATATCTTCATACATGTCTTAGGGTAATGATTTCCATCTCATTCCACCATATTTCCTATCCCCAGGCCCCCTCCCTTTCCTTTGCCCTATCTAGAGTTCATCTAATCCTCCCTTGCTCCCCCTCCCAACTCCACTATGAATCAGTCTCCTTATATCAGAGAAAATATTTGACATTTGTTTTCTTGGGGGATTGGCTAACTTCATTTAGCATTCTATTCTCTAACTCCATCCATTTACCTGCAAGTGCCATTATTTTATTCTCTTATTGCTGAGTAATATTCCATTGTGTATATATGCCACATTTTCTTTATTCTTTCATGTACTGAAGGGCATCTAGGTTGGTTCCACAGTTTAGCTCTTGTGAATTGTGCAGCAATAAACATTGATATCAGGGGCTCCACTTTTGTAAATACATTTCTGACTCTGTCTTTTGTTCTTCACTAATTATTTTAGACTTTTAAGTTCTCAGGTGGCTTACACCCTTCTGAACAAGAAGAACTCCCTAATGAGATGCTGGCTATTGTTCCCTATAGGAACATTATATTTGGCTGCAGTAACACAGACATATTTCTAGTCAGCATGGCATTTAAGCCTTTATTTAAACTTGAGCGCGCATAGCTCATTACTGATATTTATGACAGTAGCTTCCAAGGCATTCAATTTAGTTTCACTCTTTCTATCAGTATTTATCTGATAATGGAGGGCTTTGGAAGTATTTTGAGCCAAATTATTGAGAAAATTTGCATATTGAATGTTCTGAGATAGAGCCACTGACCTTGTTACAGTAAAAGCTGTAAATGAGATTAAAGCAGCCACTCCAAGAATTAGGAGACCAAGAGCTCCTTTAGGTCTGGTTAACTGAACATGGATCTGTTGTAGAACTTGAACACCAGCATCAGCATACCATGGTTCTGAAATGTTGACTGGTAGTAAGACAAAGGAGGGTTGGTGAAGGATTAACATCTCTATTAAATCTATTGATGTAATTAGTTAGATTGCATCTTTTACAGGCTATAAGTATATCTATATTATTCTTAAGTCTTACATTTCCAGTAATTAAAGCATAAGGAAATTCAACACAGGTTCAAAAGCCATAGCAGGGACCCTCTTTGCAATTCCTGCCAACAAAGTCAGGAAGAGGGCCATCTGTATAGTGTAGACACTGCAATTAAACACCAGAGATCTTTTTGAATAATGCCTTTGCTGAAGGTTAGAATATTATCAACAAAACATCCAGGGGTCATGGCATCCTTACATAGTTATCTTTTATCAATTATTGAAGACCAGTCCAAAATATATCCACTATTTTTAGAAACTATCTGTACTGACTGGCAAGACATTTACACATTCCATCCATTAAGGAAATGTGCCAAATTTTTACATAAATATAATTATATAGATATATATATATATATATATATATATATATATATATATATATATATATATATATATTAGTTGTAGATGGACACAATATCTTTAGTTTATATATATATGTGGTGCTGAGTTTTAAATCCAGTGCCTCATGCATGCAAGGCAAGTGATCTACCACTGAGCTACAACCCCAGTCCCAAAATGTGCCAAATTCTATTGCAGAATGATTAGAGCAATAAGGTAGTGGTAGTTTTGTTCTGTTGAAATGACTGGCTTTTTATGAGAAAGTCCATATAGTCCACATATATATGGACTATATGGACTGTCTCATAAAAATCTGGGAAATAGGTCCAATAAATTTCTCCATAGACCCCACTTACCTGACAACTCAATAGATCTATCATGGTCATAAACATTGTGGTTGGAAACTTAATTTCTCCTTGTTGTTGAATCATCTGCTCAGCTTTTGCATCAGATTCTTCAGTTATTTCCATGATGGTAGTTTGAGAGTTTGGTCCCTCAGGGTCTTTTTCATTATTTTCCTCCTTACTAGCTTCCTGTTCCTGCTGGGAGTCAGGGTTGACATCTCTGGATCTATCTTTAGTGATTTGAACCTTGGCTCCATGTCCTCCATATATGATGGTACCCAAATAACACCTTATGGTAACTTCTGGGAAAAACCAATCATGACCTATACCCCACATTATCACTGGATCTGATCCTTTCCACTGTCCTGTTGTAAATCTTTTCATCAAACTAGGCCCAAAAAACCTACGGCAGTAATGCAACCTTCAGTGAATGAACAATGATTAAGGTTATTTTGTGGAGTCTTATTTCCCCACCTTTTGCTTTTGTAATTGTGGTTTAATAGATAAATTCAATAGGTTTAGCACCTCCAACCTTCTATGCATTATCACTATTAAATAAAACTTATAAATCAATATAACATGCCGTCCTCAGTTATCAATGATGAGGACTGGGTCATAACATTGCCCTCTATACAAAAACAAAACCTCCCCGCAGGAACCAAGAAACGCTCACGTAGAGAAAACTCCCATTACACTCTTCAGTGGAGCCTTAGCCCCTGCTTTGGCCGTGCTTTTTAGAAGGACGGGAACCCAATGGTGCCCCTGCGAGAATACATTAAGACTTTTGCCGCAGGCCAGCTGAAAACAGGAACGAAAAAGAAACAAATGCTGCGTCCCTCCTAAATGTAGCAAACTGAAAACATAAAAAAAGAAACACACTATGGCAGTTTCCAACCCAGCCGCCGAGAACACCACAACCATACAAGTAAAGACAATCTTATTTTAGACTCACGAATTTATCCCCCGAGGGGGGTGCACCGTTCCTGGAAGTACTGCAATACCAGGTCGATGCGTGGAGTGGACGGAGCAAGCTCCTATTCCATCTCCCTGCTCCAAAAATCCATTTAATATATTGTCCTCGGATAGAGGACGTATCAGATATTAAACTGATAAGAACAGATACTACACTTGATCTTAGCCAAAAGGCCGAGAAGCGATAACGGGTTGATGACCGGCACCCGTTCCACTCGTCGCGCCACACATCTTCAGCTCACGGTGAGAACCGTCACGCTCAATTAAAGACTCACCCTCACGCGAGTGTGACTGTGCATAAAGGATTCAACTTGGAAAACATAAAAATGTTGTCAGATTATTGCTATTCGGGGGGAAACTTTCACCTTTTTCTTTGCTCCCATAGCTCCCAGGAGAAAGAGACACTGTAAATTTGCATGTCCCGCCCCACACAAGCGGTGCCGGGCCTTCGGTGCCCGCCCTCTCGCCTTGAAATAGAACACCGCCTCTAAAACAATTTGCTAGAAAGCTCTTCCGGCCTCATTGCCCCGGAACCAGGATTTTCCTCCTGGACGAGGAAGACGCAAACAACTCTACGAGGTTTTTCTTCCCAGCATTCTTCTTTGTTTTTAATCTTTCAGTATTTTCTTTTTTTAAGAGATGAAGTCAACTTTCTGGAGGTTGAGGTGTCGGTCTCCAGAATGTAGTCCCCGGAGGAACGCACGCTCTCGCGGCCTCAAGGGGTGGACAGAGTCTTGGCAAAGGGGGCCCTCGGAGGATCTACGCCGTTAGCGGAGCTAAGTCCGCGGCTTCTAGGGCAGGAGGGGAGGAGCCTGGAAAGGCAGAGGAAACCGCTGGTTCAGACGCCGGTTCAACGACCGGCGTGGGACCCCCGAGTAGCTGGGGCGGGGTCACCAAGAGGAGACCCGGTGGGAGAGGGCGTGGCGAGCAGGTCGGGCGGGGACTTGTGGGCTCTCCTACTGGGGAGAAAGCGAGAGGCTCTGAGCGTGGGCCGCGGCGCGAGAGGGAGGTACCACGACTTAATACTTCTGACTGGCCCGACGCGGGGGCGAGTGCAGAGAAGCGGAAAGGCCGGTGAGGAAAGGGGGATTGCGTTCTCCCAGGAAAGAGATAGTGAGCGCTTGGGCCCGGGGTTGTGGCAGTGCAGGGGGTGCGCAGTGGCCAGATTCTGGTTGTATTTTGAAAGTAGAGCCGCCGGCATTTGCGGACAATCGGGGAACATATGGGTGTGAAAGAGAAGAGTGGACGGTGACTCCAGCGGTTCTGGCCAGAGCTACTGGAAGGAAGGACACGGTTGTCATATTCTGAGTTGGGCGAGGACCAAGTTTGTCGAGGAGGCTGGAGGTGGAGGCGGAGCGAGGTGCGTGTTGCCCTGTTTGCAGCTCAGTTTAGGAGAGCACAAGCTAGAGATGGCGCCCCAGAGAGTCAAGAGGAGGTGGCAGGTAGGCGGCTGGGTGTACCAGGCTGGACTGCAGCCTGGAGCTATTTTGAGGACTGTCAGCAGAGAAGTGAGGACCCTCGGCCAGGAGTTGGGAGGAGCTCCCCAAGGGAGAGGGTGTCCATCCAGCACAAGTAGAAGGGCGGAGCCGAGGCATGAGCCCACAGTCAAGGACATTAGAAGGACAGGCAGAAGGAAAATCTGGAGAGCAAGGTGTTCTGGAAACCAAGCCCAGAAGGTATTTCAAGAACGAGGGACCGCCCAACCCAGTAGAGAGCTGCTGAAGGATTCCGGTGAGGTGGGGGGATTGGAGATGGACCTTGAGGAGAGCAGTGCACAAGAGACTGACTGGGGCAGGTTCAAAAGAGGGCAAGATCCAAACCCAGGGTCATTCTACAGAATAAGTATCCTGCAGTCTTCAAAGAAAGTGCCGGTTGTGAAAGACGGCGCAAAGGCAGAAGGGCACGGAACGAGAATTGGCAACTAAATGCAGCAAGGGATTCCAGACTGGGTCCTGGGCCCGGAAAACAAATCTCTCTAAAGGACGCTTTGGGATAGCTGAAGAAATCTGAACTTGGGAGTGTAGCTTATAGTATGGTGTTCATGTCAAACTTCCAGATGGCCATGTTCCCAGGAAACACACACTTAAGTTTATCTGGGGGGTGAAGGGACATTGCATGTGCAACCTACAAGTGGTTCAATAAAGAAAAATATATGGGTGGGTGTGTGTGCGTGGGTGTGTGTTTGGGGGGAGAATATTATAAAAGGAGAGAGTTATAAAGCAAAATGTGGCCCTGTTGACGGTTGGCAGACCTGGGTAAAGGGTACGGAGAAATTCTCTGTATAACTCTTGTAACTTCCGTGTGTGTGTGTGTGTGTGTGTGTGTGTGTGTGTGTGTTTTGAATGGGAGATTGAACGGGGGCGGGGCGGGTCGCTTTACCAATGAGCCATATCCCCAGCCCTTTGTTGAGACAGGGTTTCACTGAGTTACTTAGAGCCTCGCTCAAATGCTGAGAATGACCTGGAACTTGCTGTCCTCCTGCCTCAGCTTCCTGAGCCGCTGGGATTACAGGAATGCGCCACCACACCCCGCCAAGTGTGAAGTTATTTTAAGATTATTTCAATAATGTAGAGAGAGGATGAGAGGAAAGTTGGGAGGGAAAAATATAGACGACTGTTTGTGTTATGGGCCAGGCTACATGGGAATGACCAAACAGACTTCATTTTACTCTGAGACTCATGTCATATAAGAAATGCTTGTCCCATGGGAAAGCCCCGCCCTCTGTACCCATCAACAGTTAGTTTAGCATGTTTGGCAACACAAAATGGCAATTCCTATACAATGTAAAATTTTTCTCTCTTTGGTTCCCATTTTGCTTGGACAATGTACCCTCTCAGAGAATGATTGCTCAGCCGTTAGTAACCATTCTTTAACTTGTACTCAACTAGGGTGGTTTTGACCCACTTCCCCTTCTCCTTATGATTTTGGATCCCATGACATTTGTTTGTGGTTTTGAATCATAGCAACAGCCACTTATGATTAATATGGTTTTGGACTATAAAAGGTGTACTCAAACCCCAGGAGGGGGTCGAAGGGTGTGGACTTGCAGCCTGGCCCTTGGCCTGCCAGCTGGTGGGTCCGGACTGCCGGCTGGTGAATACAGATGGTTCCGTCTCCTGCTTTTCGGTGATTTATTGCAACCTCGCCATAACATTTGGAGGAATTTTCCTGCAAAAAGAGAAATGGGGTGGTAGCTAGAGGGTGAAGTAGGTAGAGTTTATGTTAAGGAGGAAAGAAATAATACAACTTACATCCTGGTGGAAGAAGTCCAATCCAGAAGCGAATATCGATGAGGAGGGAGAAGAGAGTAGGAGAGAGTTGCCAGTGGCAAGGAGGGGTGCCCAGGTGCAGGGCAGGCCTTTGCCAGGAGCTGTGGCGGCTCATCTGCAGCACCTGGGGGTGGGAGTGGGGTCACAGATTTAAGAGGTGGGTGGATACGTCCTGGGAACTCCTGGAAGCCTCCTGATTGTATCTGCAGGATTTCCTCCTTGGGAAGCAAGGTAGTCAGTCAGCTGAGAGGGGGGCAGGTTGGAGAGGAAAGTAAGAAACAGATGTCTGGAAAAGTGGAAGATGAATGGAGTAGGGAAGAAGAAGATGAGTTAGCTGCTCTGCTCTGAGGGCAAAGTTACTCACCCCTTCTTCAACCTCCAGGGTGCGCGGGATCCAGGGTTATAGTTGTTCTTTGTTGTGGATTGAATGTTGATGTCCTGCCCCCAGCCCCAACACCCATTCCTGTGTAAAGGCCTAAACCCCCACTGGGGCTGTGTTTGGATCTGGGGCCTCTGTGTAAGAAAGCGATTAAGGATAAATGAGGTCATAAGGGTGGGACCCTCATCCAGTAGGATTCCTGTGTTTATATGACATCACAGGAAAGGGGCAAGGGAGCTGAGAAAATATGCAAAGAAATTAATCCAGGTAAATGGAGATGGAGGGACCCTGGGGGCAGGGGAAGGGGAGGCAGAGGAAGAATAGTGAAAGGTGGCAACTGGAAGGTGGTTAGAGAGTGTCATACTAGAAGTGGACAAGGTTTATAGCAGTTGTTAAGGACAAGATCCAGAGCCAGACCACGGGAGTGGTTGGCAGGGGTAGGCCCAACATCCAGCAAAGGTGTTGGAGAGATATTTGATAGACAAAAAATAGGAAAGAGTGGCTCTGGCCTGATCAAGGAGCAACAGTAGGCAGGTACCTGGGATAGGCTCGAGTGGTTGCTGAACAGGGAAATGGAGGAACACGGGCTCAGGAGCCCAATCGCCCCTCAAAAGAAAGAAAAGAAGAAGCGGAAAAAGCAAAGAAGCAAGAAACGCACAGAGAAGAAAATAAGCAGTAAAGAGAATAAACAAAAGGGAAGACAGACCTAGAAAGGCAAAGTTCACTTAAACTGCTTTTGAACACTTCATGGGTGAGGAGTACACCGTTCCTGGAAGTACTGCAATACCAGGTCGATGCGTGGAGTGGACGGAGCAAGCTCCTATTCCAACTCCCTACTCCAAAAATCCATTTAATATACTGTCCTCAGATAGAGGACGTATCAGATATTAAACTGATAAGAACAGATACTACACTTGATCTTAGCCAAAAGGCCGAGAAGCGATGCTGTCCCACTCGCCCCTCGCCCTCACCGTCCTCCGCTGGCTCACTTTTAACTCGCGGTGAGCACCACGATGCCTACTCCTACTCTCTTTTTCCTGGTGTCTCCTTGGGCATCCCATCGGGCCTACTAGACCTTCGTGAAGGTTCCCGATTGGCCCCTTAGATCGAGGAATTTTAGCTGCCCTTGGCGGCTCTGGCGTTCAGGGGCGGGGGCGCCCTCCAATACTTTGCATGTCCCCGCCCCCTCACCGGAAAGGCGTGGCTACCGTGGGTCCCTTCCACCTGGCGACCGCTTCCAGGTCTCCAGGCAGCCCAGGGCGGGCTCTGCTCCCACTTCCAGACATACCGAGACCAGAGAGGACCAGCGACTGCCGCTGACTCCGAGTCCAAGTCGGAGCCAGGAGCTCCGGAAAGCCAGAACTCGGTTTTGTTCCACGCACCTACTTCACACTCAATCAGTAACTCTTCAGTGAATGAGATCGTGCCTCCCACACGCTCGGCCAAACCCCGACAAATCGAGCTTGGGATGGCTCCTTCTCAGTACTTCCCTGCTTCTTCAGGCCATCTGCCCAATGATTCGCGTCCCCGTGTGCTTTCATCCCGAGAAGGGGACGTCGCGGCTCCCCTTCACTGGAATGGAACGCTTCCCGCCTCAAATGATTGACCTTTCGGTTTTCTCCTTGTGATTCACTCCCGTGGAGTTTGCTCAGATCCACGTGCACTCAATGGGCTGGGCCCTGGTCGCGCTGTGTGCAGAGGTTGGCCGGATGTCCTTGTGCTTTTAATGAAAGCGCACCGCGGTGTCCTGGTGATCCCGACCACCCTCGCTGCACCTGAACCTTGAATTTCTAGGGGATCCAGAACGTGGAGGGAGTTCTCAGGCAGCGCCACTCGCTCCAGCCTGGTCCTCAACACCTCAAACTTGGGATTGCTTGCTTTGGGGCGGTCTGGGCCGGGGATGGGGGCAGGTGGAAAACAGTCTAAGGCAATAGATACTTTTTTTTTTTTTTGGTACTGGAGACTCAATTCACGACCCTTAGCCACTGAGCCACATACCCACCCCACCCCACCCCCTTTAAAAAAATTATTTTCTAGTTGTACACAATAACTTTATTTTGTTTATTTATTTTTATGTCGTGGGAGGCCAACCTTACACGTGACTGAGTTACACTCCCCGACTGGGTGCTGAGGCGCTCAGTCACAGAAATGTGGCACCCTTCTTGGATGCGAGGGTCGGTGTCTTGTGCATGGGTGTGTCTCGCTACAGCCCCATGGGTGAAGCTATGCTCACCTGTTCCTTTGTAATAGAACCCCTTGCCCTGTTAAGGATAGAATCTTCCATGGAAGTGCCTTGTGTGTGTCCCCTTCTCTTACTGTGCCCTTGGGTGTGGCCTACCCAGGTGTCAGTCAACCTACTGACAGTGGACATCATGAAGATACTCAGCCCCCTGAAACCTGACCCCTTGCCTCATTTGAATAGCTTCTCCTCAATAAAAGGGGTCAGCGCGTGCTCTCGCTCTCTCTCTTTCTGCGGACCCTTAAGGTCAGAGGAGCCGTCACAGCAACCCCAAAGAAAAAGGTATTTGTGTCTCTTGTGTGGTTATTTCGTGCAGCCCAGTTAGCCCAGTTTAACTAGAGTGACCCCAGAGCCTTTTAGTCGCGAGAACAGAAATCCAGCATTATGTGGTGCTGAGGATCGAACCCAGTGAGCGCTCTACTACTGAGCCACAACCCCAACCCCCTCCCCATCCCTTTTTTATTTTTAGACAGGATCTTGCTAAGTTGCTGAGGCTGACTCCCAACTTGCAATTCTCCTGACTCAGCCTCCCGAGTCGCTGAGATTACAGGCGTGCTCCATCACACCCTGCTACGTGGCTTATTTTTAAAATGACATGTCTGTCTTTTTCCTCCTTTTTTTCCTCTTCTGCTTAACTCTCTCCTTCCCTAACAGTAGGGAAAACAATATTAGACCAGGACGCAAAGAAAAGACCACTGACTCCAATTAAAATCAAATTAAAGCAAGCATATTATTTCCACCCTCGGGGCTGTCTCTCCCAACAAAAACTGAGGGAACAAGACAGCACTGCAGGTTTCTTGCAGCCCAGTTTTATAGCCCAGAAAGTTACACAAAGCGGGTGCGGGTGGGGGGTTATGGATAACAAAACTCTGAGGAGCATAACACAAAGGCTAGTTTACATTTTTGCTGGCTCGACATCAGAATTTATGAAGGTCATTAGAGCCTCAGAGAGGGTCGTTATCTGGTCAGGGAAGGCCAAGATTTATGAGGCCTCACTAAAGTTCTAGAGAGGGCTGCTATCTGGTCAGAGAGAACCAGGCATGGGTGAGTTCAAGGCACAGGCACGGGCAGGCCTTCCAAGCAAGTTCAGAATTTGCAGTCATTTATAGTAAAGCTGACATTAGCCTTTCATGTCTTTGTGGCGGGATGGCTCCCAATTTTAAGAGGGAATCAGACTGGGTCTATCAACAAGACTAAAACATTTGCCCTGTTCCAGGCCAAGCTCACTTCACTGCCCTCACTGCCGCCTGGAACAGTGTCACTGCCCACAATAAAATAAAAACAAACAGGGGCTGAGGTTGTGGCTCAGTGCTAGAGCACTTGCCTTGCACATGTGAGGCGCTGGGTTCGATCCTCAGCACCACATAAAATAAATAAATAAGGAAGTAAAACAAAGGTAATGTGTCCGTGTTCAACTAGAAAATTGCAACAACAACAAGCTCCTAATCTGGAAAGTGGAGCGACGATTTTCTCGAGGACACCCGATGGACACCAATTGATTATATCGACAGATAATTTCTGGATCCCAGCCCTTGTATTCCTCTTTAAAAAGTCCAGTGTTCCCCCTGGCAGAGACAGTCATAGCCTCTGGGGATGAGCGTCCCCGTGTTTCTCCTTTGCTAGCTAAATTAAGAAAACTTTTTCCTTTTTCTCAAAACTTTGTCCTCCTTATTGAACTGGCAACGGAGACAAGGGCGGAGCTTTCAGTATCACTATGATCCTCTTGGGTCCTGGGCTGACCGCACTGGTTCAGGGCCCAACAGCCAGAGGTGACAGGACTCCTACCCTCTGAGTGTTCACTGTCAAGTAGGGGTCCTGGGGATGGATAATCCTTCGCCAGCCGTTTCTGGAGGTGTCAAGCAGTAGAGAAATCTACTAAGGGGCGGGCAGGCCCTCAGAGTACACAGGAGGCCGAGTGATAAGGCTCCCCATCTTTTTTCCGAGCCAATGGATTTGCCCGGGAAGACACGGCTGAACCGCAGAGCTAGGGTCCGGGTGGCACCCCAACCCGACTTGGGGACCCCGGCCACCGCCCCCGTTTCCAACTGAACACACCCACACCATTGTTAATCCCCAGCCACCCGACTCGCCCAGGGCCTGCACTTGGTGCTGGGAGTAGAGATGGGCCAGAGGCTGTTCCTGCCCCACTCTGGCGGCCTCCTCGGGTCCAGGACTCCACCGCGCGACCAGCATGCTGGTTTCATACAAGAGGTCCCTAGCATAGAAGTTAACTAGTGAGATCAAAATAAACACACAAGACTCAATTACCTTTTTCTTTGACCAGGTCCCAGACGGCCCTCCCTCTGGCTCTCGCCTCGAACCACCCGGTGGGGCAGCAAGGCTTACTCAGGACTAGCAGGAGACAGAGCGAGCGAGCACACCAGGGAGTGGCCTTTTATTGGGGAACAAGAAATTCAGGGGAAAATTCCATCCAATGAAGGTCAAGGGGGGCAGCATTCCAAGGTCAGGGTCAGTGATTGGTCTCAGGGTCAATGGTCAGTCACACCCCCACACGGACAGGCTCTCGCACCTGGAGAGGGTGGGGATTAGTCACAGTTTGGCCAGAACGGCTCACACCCAATCAGGGAGGTGCCCAATCACGTGGGAGAATGGCTTCCCACACAGGACCCGGACCGGACACCTCCCCCAGTGGGCCAGAACACCAGGATCAGATGAGGAGGGGGACCTGGAGAGATGAACTTGTTGGAGACCTAGTGGCATACGGGAACAGGAGGCCGGTGGTGGAATCTAGAATCTAGAAGGCCTTCTGGAAGGCCCCAGGAGCGGTTGAAGACCGGTCCAGATTTCCAGCGGGGGGGCACGTTCAGGTGATAGGGAAATCTGGGCAGTGGGGTTTGACAAAAGAGCCTGGGCAAAGATCCAGAGGTGTACAGCACAGGGCGACCAGGGACCGAGGAACCGGTTTTGGACCCCACGATTGGTCCAGCCCCCTGGGAGGGTACCCATCTGGGTAGAGGCCGGTCCCTGAAACCCTTACTCTGCCTGCGCACCTCCTTACTGTAGTGCTTCCCCCACATATCCATCTCCTCAGAGACTATTCCTGTCCCAGACTCAGCACGCTGGTGGGCTTCTCCCCGCAAGTCACGTGCCCACCTCCACCTTGCCCACACCCAACACCACAGCCCCGGTCTGGAGCCTTCCTCCTTAGATGGGAGGCAGTTCCCTTTGGGAACCATCTTCCCGAGAAGCCAAGCGCTGTTGGTCTCCAATCAAACCCAGTGTTTGTTAGCTGTTCAACCTCAAAGGCAGGATCACAGATAGTCCTTTTTCATCTACAGGGTGCCCATGGATGGCAGCTTTTCACCCCCATTTCAGGAGAGAACAACTTGCCGCCTGGAATGAAGAGTCTGACTCCCGGGCTGAGGATATAGCCCAGCGGTAGGGCGCTTGCGTAAAGGAGCAAGGCCTTGGGTCCCATACCCTAGCAGCAAAAGAAGAGGAAGAGGAACCTGTGTTCTGTTGTTGTTTCCTTTCTCAGTAGGAGGAGCACATAGCAGCTGTTCAGTATTTTTTGTTTCTTGTATTTCGAGAGTCTCGCTTAGTTGCATAGGCTCTTGCTAAATTGCTGAGGTTGGCCTCGAACTTTTGATTCTTCTACCTCAGCCTCCTGAGTCACTGGGATTACACGTGTGGGTCGCCATGCGTGGCTATCCACTAAATATTTCTTGAAGGACTAAACCCTTCGAATGCTACCTTGCTATTTAGGAGTATGTGTCCCTGCTCTCCTCCTCAACCCCAGGTGTTTTCTCTTAGTAATTGTCCATCCACTGCACCCAGCCTGCCCCTCTGCAGTTTGTCTGCAAACCTCCACTTATCCCTGGAGTTGAATCCAATCTCACCCCACATTGGGGTGGTCCCTGTACCTATCTATCACCACAGCCCCACTTCAATCTTGACAAAGCAGCCTCACCATCTTGTACAAGAATCAGGAATATAATTTTTCTTTAACGTTGGAAGTAATAAAACTTCTGAGGGCACTGAGTGACATCTTTGTTGTCACTCAGTCACCACAATCTAGTGTAATTCCCAGGTGCGGGCAATACACAAGTGAGTTGAATAGCCCGTGACTTTGGCCAGGGTCCAGGTGGATCTGCTTGGATTGATCTGTTACTTTACCACCGAGTCACATCCCCAGCCCTTTACTTTTCATTCTGAGAGGTTCTCACCAAGTTGCTTAGGACCTCGCTTAATTGGTGAGGGGACACACTTCATTAGGATAGACCTGCGTAAGAGAATGGCAAACTCAAACCAGGAAACGCTAGGACTAGAAGTAAGTGAGACCGAAAGGACCACAATTCCTCCTGAAACCCTTTGTTTGGACTGGAGTAAGAGAAAAGAGACACAAGGACTTTAAGAATCCTCAAGACTGAAGAGAAAAATACCAAACTAGACACACGTGAAAACACTTCGGAGAAGAATGTTCGAACGCACGCCCTAGCACCTGACAGCAAGACAACCAAACAGAAGAATAAAAGAAAAGGACACTGGCAAGAAACACACAGCCAGTTTGAGTCTAACATTAAAACCAGACGTCAAGATCCCCGAGAGGGGTGCACCGTTCCTGGAGGTACTGCAATACCAGGTCGATGCGTGGAGTGGACGGAGCAAGCTCCTATTCCAACTCCCAAGCTCCAAAAATCCACTTAATACATTGTCCTCGGATAGAGGACGTATCAGATATTAAACTGATAAGAACAGATACTACACTTGATCTTAGCCAAAAGGCCGAGAAGCGATACCGTACCACTCGCCCCTCGCCCTCACCGCCCTCCGCTCGCCCACTTTCTACTCGCGGTGAGCGCCGCCACGCCTACTCCCACTCTCTTTTTCTCTTGTCTCCTTCAGGCTCGCACGGCGCTCCACTGGGCCCGCGTGCAGTTTCACTATTGGCCTCACCTGGAACAAGGAATTTTAACAGTCCTTCCCGGCTCCGGCGTTCCGGGGCTGTGGAGTCCTCCCCTGCTTTGCATGCGCCTGCGCTGCCCCTTACCCGGGGAGGCATGGCTGCCCCGTGACTTCCTCTCTGGCGCCCACCCACTGACAAAATCAGAACCCGGGGGGACTGGGACTGAGCGGTTAGAGGGGGCTGAATGTCGGAAGGAGTTGTTGGCTGTGAGCGGGCCCAATTTTCCCCGAGGACGCCATTGAGAGACATTCGCAAAAGACGCCCAGGCTGTATGTTTTGGTATTGTTGTTTTTATAATTTCAGTCCTTTGAGATATTCTTGATGATTTCTTTTCATTTATTTACTTATTTTTATGTGGTGCCGAGGATCAAACCCGGGGCCTCGCGCGTGCTAGGCGAGCCACAACCCCAGCCCTGACTGTATGGTTTTAATTTGTTCTTTGCCAGAGGAGAGGAAGACCAGCTTCGGACCTGACCCGTCTGGAGAGGCTTGTTCTGAGTCAGGGCGGTCCGGAGGTCCTCTCTGCAAGGGGGAAGGCTGCGAGCTCTTTCCGGTGGGGCGAGCCCCGCAGGGCAGAGGGAGGGGATTCCCCCCAGCTGCAGAACCGGTTTCTATTGGCGCTTGTACAAATCAACGCTGTTTCCTTTCCCCCTGGTTCTCACCTGGTCGCTGGGCTACATCCCCAGCTCTTTTGTGTGTGTGTGTGTGTGTGTGTGTGTGTGTGTGTGCGTGCGTGTGCCTTTAGTACCGGGAATTGAATGAGTTCACTCGCTCGACCACTGAGCCACACCCCCCAGACCTATTTTTCTATTTTATTTAGAGATAGGTTCTCACTGAGTTGCTTCTTAATCGCAGGGAGAAAGCCGTTTGGGTGTCGCCTCCTCCAGGACGTCTTCCTTAAGGAAGGGCCCTTCCTCACCACACTCAAATGTAATCGGCATCCATCCTGTACATTTGATTGCACCCTGTTATTTTACGGCAGGCACACCGTTCGCCCGCCGTTTGGAGCCATTCCTCATCTCCCCCACCGAAACATGAGGCCCTAGAGGGCCGTGGCCCTCACGGGTACTAGTCCTGTCAACGCCAGCAGTTGAGAGTGCTCAGCTAACCTTTGTAGAGGAACGAAGCCGTGGGAGAGGACGTGATGGACACCAGGGAATGAACCAGAGAAGACACTTGGAGGAGGCTACAAGCTGTATAGGGGCTAAGGCCGGACACCTGAGTAGGGATGCTCTGGGGAAGTGGGGATCAGGCCCCCGGGAAAGGCTGGGGTAAAGTTTCTCTCTGCGGCAGAGTCGGCATTTGCCTTTCCCATCCATTCTCTTTGCCTACAGCACTTCAGTTTCTTTGGTTTGATCGCAGAAAAGCAAGAGGCTATCATGGGTGTAGGACTGACGCTCAGTCAGTCATTTTCCCCCTGCCAGGCGGAAAGCCTGATGAATAGCCAGGACCAACAGAAACTGAGCGCTCTCTGTGTACTGCATCTTTCAGTCCGCTCCACCGTGAGGTGGGTGTTATTGTCCAGGGCCGAGTTTAGACTGAGCCAAGTCTTCTAGGATAACATTTTAAGGGAGTGCCCCTCTAAAAACTTTCCAGTAATGGAGATAAATAATATTTTAGTGCAATGTATCTTACCCATCAAGACGATCAAAATATGCATCTTGATTACCAAGGCTTTTTTTTTTTTGGGGGGGGGGTGCGTGTTTGTTTCTTTGCTCAAGGCCCCTGTCTGGCTCCTTTCACTCCACCCTGGTCCCCGCCTTATTATCATCACCTCCATTCTCCTGACCGGTGCTGAATGGCAACCACGGGCCACATGGAGCCCTGGAAAGGTGGTTCCTTGTAGTTCAGTGGTGCTGTGAGTGTAAAATACAGTGTTCAAATGTGGAACATCTCGTTTGTGATTTTACATCTGTGTGGTGTTCAAGCGAGGTTTTGGATTTATCAAGGTAAATAGATATTATTTCAAGATACTAAACTTGATTTCCCCTCTTTTTTTTTTTCCTTTCAAAACCACTATGTCCCCAGCCTTTTGATCCATGCTTTTAGATACTGCCTTGACCTGAGGAAGATTTGGCTCACAGGTAGGTTACTTGTGCACACCCTGTGCTTCACTGCTAGGACAGCAGACCCAGACTCAATAGTACCTGGGTCACGGTTGGGGCAGTTGAGATATGTGAAATGAAACCTGTTCTAAGGTGCTTGGTTTTGGGCTGGGGATGTGGCTGAAGCGGTAGCCCAATTGCCTGGCATGCGCGGGGGGGGGGTGCTGGGTTCGATCCTCAGCACCACATAAAATTAAAGTCCACTGAGGTACTTGCTTGCATTTTCTGTGTTGTGATGCTATTTGTTGAATGTAATAATTAGGTATTTGTGAATATATTGCTGTAGGGCTGGGGATGTAGCTCAGTGGTAGTGTGCTTGTCTAGCATGCACAAGGCCCTGGGTTCCATCCCCAGTACCACCCCCCCCCCAAAAAAAATGAATATATTTCTGTAATTCCCGACAACATCCAAAAAATAAAATCATCCTAAATTGAACACAAAGAACGTGCCTCCTCGATAATTTAATATTACACACACGGCTCATGTATCTCTAGCAGGCAGCACTGTCTTAGGCTGAGAAATTAGCTCAGAGAGCCTAAACAATTGACCAATGTCACACAGCTAATATGCAGCAAGGTCACACAATTTGAACCCAAGCTTCTTTTAATTACGTGGGGTGGGGTGTCTTCATGTTTTTTGATCTCTTTTTCTTTTTTTACACGGGGGATTGACCTAGGGTACTGTACCACTGAGCCACATCCCCAGCCCTTTTTATTTTTTATTTTGAGACAGGGTCCTGCTAAGTTGCTGATGCTGGACTGAACTTGCAAACATTTCTGCCTCAACCTCCCAAGTTGCTGGGATTACAGGATTGTGCCGCTGCACCCGGTATCTTCGTTTTTTAACTGTATAGTGGGGGTGATGATGACACTTCTCTAAGTAGGCTACTTTTGAAGCTATGGGGGAAATAGGAGCGCATACGCATCTCTTAGTGTACACCGGAGAAAGCCACTTCTCATCTGTAAAATAGGAATAATGTCCACTTTACAGTGCTGTGCACAACCTGCCCCCGCCCATCGTGGGCATTCTACTTCATGTCCCGCTTTGCCTGGCTTTCTTTGTTTCATGCCATTCGTTATCTTTTGTAATGTACATAGAAAATGTGCGGATGGGGATGATGTAGCTAAGTGGTAGAGTGCTTGCCCAGCATGAGTGAGGCCCTTGGGTTTGGACCCCAGTACCTCTAAAAAGGTAAAAGACAATTCCCAAGATAGAAATATAGACACATGGCTGTATAGCATATTCGCAAATATACTGGTATGACTGGGTGATTGTTTTCTTTTATTTTTGGCTGAGATTTCCTTTGATCCTGTATTCTTAGCCCCTAGGACAGAGCCTGACATGACTTGGCATATAATGGCTATTTGCTGAAGGAATATGTGAGGGTCAAATGAGGCGATGTATATAATGTGCTCAGCCACACCTCACGGGACTCTGTGGGCTTCCCCCATCCCATGATTCCTGGTTAGTTCTGTGTGCATCAGGCTGCCTTCTGCTCACTGATTTGGTTTTCCTGACAAGGGGGTGTGCGGCATTGTAGGCATGAGGGTGCAGGTCGTTGGAAACTAAGGTCTTTGCAAACTAAGGACTCCACTTTCTGGTTCGTGATCAGCCGTGAGGTTTAACATGATTGTCCCATGTGTGCACAGACCAGATCACCTCAAGAGATGGCAACAGAAGCACATGATGTTAGGGAGGCTTCCTCTGGGTGCCTGTGACCCCTCAGTGCTGCAGCACCAGGCTAGAGATTTGGGAATTTCTGTTGCAGGACACCGACTCCAAGGGCACAGTGAAAACTGAGAAGCTGTGCGTGTTGCCCCGGTCTCACCAGCAGGCACGATATCACATTTTTGGAAAATTGCCAATCCCTGAGGGGAAAATTTGCCTTTCAGTGGAGTTTTTATTTAATTTTATATATCTGCTTTAGAACCTCTTCTTCTTTCCTGTGAACTTTCCATGCTTGGCCCTTGCCAATTTTATTCCTCCTAATGTGTGTGTTTTGTCGTTTATTATTATCTCTAGGTGCTTTTTTTTAAAAATTGTTGATAGATCTCTATTTATTTATACGGGATGCTGAGAATCGAACCCGGTGCCTCACACATGCCAGGCGAGTGCGCTACCACTGAGCCCCAGCCCCATAGGTGCTTTTTTTTGTTTGTTTGGTAGTGGAGAATGAAACCAGAGGCACTTTACCACTGAGACACATTCCCAGTCCTCCCCCTTCTTCAGACACTAAATGGCTTAGGGCCTCACTAAGTTGTTGAGGCTGGCCTCAGACCTATGATCTTCCTGCCTCAATCTCTAGAGTCTCTGGGCTTAGAGGTATGTTATACCACACCCATCTAGGAGCTATTCACATATTAGAAAGTTACATTCTTTTTCCATGTGCAAAATAATATTTGGCTCAGTGGTTAAGCATGCCTGGGTTCAATCCATGTTACAAAAAGAAAAAAAGCCACTGAAAACTTCAGCCTCTACCTTTGCCTTCCTTTTTTTTTTTTTTTTTTGATATTTAGTTGTCTATAGACCTTTATTTATTTATATAATGCGGTTTTGAGAATTGAACCAGTGCCTCACACATGCCAGGCAAGTGTGCTACTGCTGAGCCAGAGCCTCAGCGTTTATTCAGAAAGCAGGCAGCATCTGCTCATTTCCAGTAAAAAATCTCTCTCTCTCTCTCTCTCTTTTTCAATTCCCCGTACCTACCTGTACCTATCTATCACCACAGCCCCTTTGGAATATTTACAAACTGGCCTGGCCATCTTGTACAGGTATCAGGAATATAATTTTTCTTTCACATTGTAGGGAATAAAACTTTTGAGGGCACTGACGTCTTTGTCATCACCCAGTCACCGCAGTCCAGTGCAATTCCCAGGTACCAGCAATACACAACTGAGTTAAATAGCTCATGACCTTTGCCCAGGTTCCAGGTGGATCTTCTTGGACTCCTTTATTATTATTATTTGGTATTGGGGATTGAACACAGAGACACTTTACCACTGAGTCACATCCCCAGCCCTTTGCTTTTCATTTTGGGACAGGCTTTCACCGTGTTTCTTAAGGCCTTGTTCAGCCTTTCCTCATCCTCTGGTGTTGTCGGGTACCCCAGTGGGCTTCGTGGTTCAATTTAGCATAGACCTAACAAGCAGAATAGTAATTTGCTATGTGGGCCTTAAAAATCAAGAAACACTAGGACAATCCCTCCTGGAACGCACTGTAATAATCTGGGTGTGCCATAGAAAGGGGACCATGATGGTCCAACACAAAGCAGAAAGCCATAGATGTCAGAGTTCAGTAAGAGGCAGGAAAGACTAACTCCCTCTGCAGTTGCTAAGCAGTAAGGATTGCGAAAACAGCGGTTAAAAAAAAGTATACGAAAGAAAAGAAAAACTAAATCGACCCGTCTTAAGAAAATAACTCTTGAAAAAAATGCCTTTGGGACTGAGATCTGAGTGAAAAAAAGGGGAAAGTCGCTTAGGGCTCGCAGAAAAAAAACTAAAGTGAGTTAACCTAGTGGGGAAAGCATATACTCTGACCTTTAAAACAGCACATAAGTTCCCCCAAAGGGGTGCACCGTTCCTGGAAGTACTGCAATACCAGGTCGATGCGTGGAGTGGACGGAGCAAGCTCCTATTCCAACTCCCTGCTCCAAAAATCCGTTTAATATATTGTCCTCGGATAGAGGACGTATCAGATATTAAACTGATAAGAACAGATACTACACTTGATCTTAGCCAAAAGGCCGAGAAGCGATACCGTACCACTCGCCCTTCGCCCTCACCACCCTCCGCTCGCCCACTTTCAACTCCCGGTGAGCGCCGCCACGCCTACTCCCACTCTCTTTATCTCGTGTCTCCTTCGGGCTCGCAAGGGGTCCACTGCCCCCGCGTGCAGATTCACCATTCGCCCCACCTGGAACTAGGAATTTTAACAGCCCGTCCGGGCTCCGGCATTCGGGGCTGAGCAGCCCTCCCCTACTTTGCATGCCCCGCCCCTTCCCCGGGGAGGCGTGGCTACCGCCAGGGACTTCCTCTCTCGCCCCCACCCACTGACAAAACTGAACTCTGGGGGTCGGGGGGACTGGGACTGGGCAGCTAGAGACAGCTGTGAGCGGGCCCAATTTTCCCAAGGACGCCGTTGGGAGACATTTACAAAAGACCCCCAGGCTGTATGTTTTGTTGTTGTTGTTTTATAATTGTTATTGTTGTTTTTATAATTCCAGTCCTTTAAGATATTCTTGATGATTTCTTTTTATTTATTTATTTATTTATATTTATATGGTGTCGAGGATCAAACCCAGGGCCTCGCGCGTGCTGGGCGAGCCACAACCCAGCCCTGACTGTATGGTTTTAATTTGTTCTTTGCCAGCGGAGCGGAAGACCAGCTTCGGACCTGACCGGTCTGGGAGAGGCTTGTTCTGAGTCAAGGCGATCCGGAGGTCCTCTCTGCAAGGGGGCAGGCTGGTGGCTGACAGCCGGAGAAGGCAGCAAGCTCTTCAGGTGGGGCGAGCCCCGCAGGTCAGAGGGAGGGATTCCCCCCAGCTGCAGAACCTTAGCCAGTTGGCGCTTGTAAAAATGATCGTCGTCCAGAGCTTGGTCCCCTTACAGCTGCCTCTGCCCGACGAGGTTTCCTTTCTCCCTGGTTCTCACGTGGTGGCTGGGCTACATCCTCAGCTCTTTTTTTTTTTTTTTTTATCTTTTTTTTTTTTTTTTTTGTACCAGGGATTGAACTCGGGGGCACTCGACCTCTGAGCCACATCCCCAGCCCTATTTTTTGTTTATTTAGAGACAGGGTCTCACTGAGTTGCTTAGTGCCTCCCTCAATTACTGATGCTGGCGCCACACTGGGATCCTCCTGGCTGGACTCCTGAGTTGCTGGTATTTCAGTCATGCGCTGTATTGCCCGGCTCAGTCCCTTTTTTTCCCCCTTTATTTTATTTTTATGTGGTGCTGAGAATCGAAACCAGTGCTTCACACATACTAGGCAAGCTACAACTGAGCTACAACCCCAGCTCCCAGTCACTTCTTAATGGCAGAGAGAACTCCGTTTGGGATTCTCCTCCTTTAGGACGCCTTCCATAAGAAGGGCTCTTTCACACACACACACACGAATATATTGCTATAATTACCACCAATATCGAAAAAAATCAAATCTTCCTTAATTGTACACAAAATCCGTGCCTTCTGGATAATTTAATATTACGCATGTGACTCACTTATCTTTAGCAGGCTCACTTCATAGGCTAAGAAGTTAGTTCAGAAAACCTAAGCAATTGGTCAAGGTCACACAGCTAGTATGAAACACCATCAGAATTTGGTCCTATGTTTCTTTTAACTTCATGGGGTGGGGTGTCTTCAATTTTTGTTTTATTTGTGTGTGGGGATTGAATTAAGGGTGCTTCACCACTGAGCCACATCCGGAGCCCTTTTTAGTTTTTATTTTGAAACAGGGTCTTGCTAAGTTCCTGATGCTGCCCTGTACTTGCGATCCTCCTGCCTCAGCCTCTGAAGTGGCTGGGATACAAGTGTGAACCACTGTGCCCAGGGTCTTTATTTTTTAAGACTGTATAGCGGGAATGATAACACTTCTCTAAGTAGGCTTCTTATGAAGCTACAAGGGGAAATGCAGAGTGTGTAGGAATTTGTTAAGTGCATGCCAGAGAAAGCCACTTCTCTTCTGCAAAATAGGAATAATATCCATCTTACAGAATCTCCCCCTGCCTGTCCTGGGCATTCTTACTTCTTGTCCTACCTTGCCTGGCTTTCTTTTTTTTTTCCATTCATCTTCCTCTATCATATAGGGTCTTGTGCATGCTAGGCAAATGCTCTACCTCTGAGCTAAATTGAGCCCATTTTTTATTTAATTTTAAAAAATGTTTATTTTTTAGTTGTAGTGGGACACATACCTTTATTTTATTGATTTTTATGCGGTGCTGAGGATCGAACACAGAGCCTCTCCCATGCTAGGCAAACACTCTATTGCTGAGCCACAACCCCAGCCCTAATTTTTATATTTGCTTAAGAACTGCTCTTGTGTGTGTGTGTGTGTGTGTGTATACTGTGTGTTTTGGGCCTTTGTGCATTTCCCTTCCTAAATGCAGTTTGTCTTTTATAATTATTTCTGGGAGATCTTTATATTTTAGAAAGATACTTTTTCTTTAGTATATATTGTAATTTTTTTTCTTAATTTGGTACCTTCGTTATCCTGTGTGTTATTTTAAGTTTTTATTATGGAGATATTTTTAAAATATTTTTTTGGTTATACATGGACACAATATCTTTATTTTGTTTATTTTCGTGTGGTGCTGAGGATTCAACCCAATGTCTCACAAGTGAGAGGCAAGTGTTCTGCCACTGAGCCACAACCCCAGCCCCTTATGGAGATTTTGGTGTGTGTGTGTGTTTTAGTGTAGTCAATTAATTATTGTTTTCTTGCATGTTTTCTGAAGTTTGAGACATCATTAAAAAACCTTCCGGTTAAAGTGAATTTTCTCAGTTTTTTTCCCCCTAGATTTTTTCTTTTTCCTATACTAGGGATTGATCTTAGGGCTTTGGGTATGCTAGTTCAGCTGTATACCAATAAGCTACTGCCTCAGCCCTATGGTTCCATTTTTTTTTTTTCACTTTGAATTTTTGACCCACTTGGTATTATCTTTGTGTTTTGAGATAGGACTGCAACTGTATGCTATCTCGATAATTACTCGGGTCTTGCAACAATATATAGACTGACTCCATGACTGCCCACATAATTTGTTGGGTCTGATTTAAAATGAAAATGAGAGTCCTTTTAAAAAAAAAAAAAAAAGAAAAGAAAAACATGCCATTGCAAAGTAGGGTGACTATGGATAACAAAAATGTAGTATAGATTTCAAAAATCTAGAAGAAAAGGTTTATTTTTTGGTGCTGGGGATTGAACCAAGTGGCATTTTACCACTGAGTAAAATACACAGTCTTTTTTATTATCTTGGGACAGTTGCTGAAGGTGATTGGCTGGCACATGGTGGGCACTCAATAATGAATGGCAGGCCCTTTTTTTTTTCCCTCAAGATACTAAGGATGGAACCGAGCCCATCTCAGCTGTGGGGGGAACTGATTCAAGAAGCTGGACACGTGGGTGCTGAGGGCCAAACATGGGGAGCTTGTTCTAGTTCTTAAAATAAGGGGGTCCGCTGGTGCCTTTATTTGAGCTTCACCACCCCCTAGGGGAGCTGTGTCATCAAGACCCAATTCCCTTTTCTCAGCAGTGGGGGCAGCAGAGAGCAGCAAAGGCAGTCCATGCCAGAAGGGCATTTATCCATTTTGTGCTTACCTGTCCCATGATAAAACCAAGGTCTAGAGAGAGAAAGTCAAGGACACCAGGTGGTGGACAGACCGAGGCTCAAAGCCCAGCCTTCCTGTTCAGAGCCACTAGATCAGGTGGCTACACTCCATGATGGTGTCTGGTTTTATCCCAAGATGAACATTCCCTGTACCCCCCACTTTCATATTTTTACATGTCAGAAAACAGGATGCATCTTATGTTTGATGCCCCAGAAAGCAGTGCTGCCATTCTGGGACAGAGTCTGTCTTCTTTGCTTTCTTAGGGGTACAGAAAACAATAATGCCTCTCACAATCCATGACATGTTAGACATTGTGAAATTTTATAATAAAAAAGTCTCCACTGAGTCCTGTGTTTGACAGATTTTTTTTTCTTTATATTTTTTTTTCTTTTTGGCCATACTGGGGATTAAACCCAGGGCTCACTCATGCTAGGCAAGCACTCTAGCATTGAGCTACATCCCCAACCCTTTTTATTTTATTTTGAAAGAAGTTCTCACAGAATTGCCCAGTCTGGTCTCAAACTTGAGACCTCAGTTTCTTGAGGAGCTAGGACTGCAGGCATGTTCCACTGCACCTGGCTCTCCATTGCAATATTTTTAGAGTTATTTTATATGAATATAAATGTGCTGTGAAGATAGATATCCAGTAATTAGCCTCTATTTCATCTATTGTATCTGGCGACTCTCATAAACCTATTGTTGCAAACAACAGCACTCCTTGGTGCTGGGAGAAGGGACCAGCAACTGTTTTACCAAAGGAGAAAAAGATCCAAAAAGGTTCAGCATCCCTCTGGGCCCAGAGCAGAGCTGTGAAGTCCCTATCAGCTGTTCATATTTGGATGCCCCACTATGAGAGCTGGTATTTCCAGGCATTCCTTGAGGTCAACAAATAACCTTCACAGGGAAGCCTCCAAGACTGTGGTCTGCCTAAGTCCCCTCAGCAAATATGTGACAGAGCCAGGATTGAATTTGAATCTGTTTAATACCAAAGTACAAGGTAACTCCACTACACAGCTAGGATTAACAGGTTCTTTGGAGCTGATCTGATACAAAGGTTGCTTTCCACCCTTCAATGAAGGTTAGTGGATTTTGTATTTTCTTTTATCTTGACTCAACACAGACATTTATGGAAGGGGGAGAGTGAGGAAGAAGAGACAAAGGAGTGAGGAAAAGTAATTTCAGAGAATTTGGAGGGAGAGAGGGTCAACAGAGGGCCAGTGGTTGCTGCTGGAAACCCCTCAGGAGAAGTAGGGGGGAAAAGCCAGAAAGAAAAATGAGGAGACTTCCCTGCAGAATTGTTCCTGGGGCCCACTGAGACTTCACACTAAGATGGGAAAGTGCCTTCTATCTGCTCAGGACCCTGGAGAGAAAGAAAGGAATTTAGCAGACTTACAGGTGTTTACCAGGAGCCTTGAGAAGAACAACCCCCCCACGCCACCAAGGCAGGGTGGGGGACCTGCCCAGTTGCCCTGGCAGTGGCCACATTGTGAGGTGGTTGTGGTTATAGGCAGTGCATTTGGGGTAGGAGGTGACAGAGGTGGTGGGGGCACTGTCCTGGGCTGCCTGCCCCCACCTCCTGTTGGGGCTTCCACCATCCCACCATCATGGGTAGTGCCTACCACTGGGAAGCCCGGCGCCGACAGATGGCTTTGGACCGGAGGAGGTGGCTAATGGCTGAGCAGCAGCAGCAGCAACAACAACAGCAGCAGCAAGAACAGGTACATGGGAAGGACCAGGTCCAGCAGGGTTCTCCATGGAGTAGGAAGAAAACGGGGAAGACAATCCCCTAGGGAGAAGGCTGCTATTTGGTGAATGTTGCTTACTGGGGTAGGAGGGAAGCAAGGTCATTTAGAATTCTCTCAGAGAAACTATGGTGGTGGTGGTGAGTTATCACCTTAGTTTTGCTGTTGTAGGCTGGTGGGTACAGGGATATTTGGCCTGGGAGGGTTTTTGTTTGTCTGTTTGGGACTGAGAATTAAACCCAGAGGTGCCTAACCATTGAGCTACATCCTCAGCCATATATATATATATATATATATATACTTTTTTTTTTTTGAGACAGAATCTCACTAACTTACTTAGGGCCTCAAAAAGTTGCTGATGCTGGCTTTGAACCTGCAATCCTCCTGCCTCAGCCTCCCAAGTCACTGGGACTACAGCATGTGCCACTGCGCCCAGCATGGCTGAAAGGTTTTGAAGCTGGGCTGTCTAATATAGTTGCCACCAGCCTGTAGGCTATTGAGCTACTGCAATGTGGCTAGTGAGAATGAAGAGCTGAGTTTACTATTTTATATAAATTTGATTAATTTAAATATAAAATTTTTAGAACAAATATTCAACTTACATATTAGAAAAATTTTAGGAGTGTTTGGTGTAACTCAGATGTCTAAATCTACATTATCTTCTTCTTTTGTTTTAAATACTTTTTAGTTGTATATGGACACAATACCTTTATTTATTTATCTTTATGTGGTGCTGAGGATTGAACTCAGGGCCTCACACATGCTAGGTGAGTGATCTACCACTGAGCCACAACACCAGCCCCCTAAGTCTCCATTTTCTACTGTAAATTTTATGAAATTTAAAGAAGATCAGAAAGAAAAAAAAAAGAAGTAATTAGAGATCAACAATTTTGGTGAAAATTTAGTGTTCAAATGAAGATGTGCTATTAAATATAAAAGGTATACTGTGTTTTGAAGACTTGGTATCAAAACAAAGAACATAAGATATTAATTTTATTTTTTGGTACCAGAGATTGAATGCAGGGAGCTTAATTACTGAGACATATCCCTAGCCCTTTTTATATTTTATTTGGAAACCAGGACTTGTTCAATTGCTTAGGTCTCGCTAAGTTTCTGACTTTGAACTCCTAATCCTCCTGTCTTGGCCTCCTGAGCTGGTGGGATGACAGGCATGTGCCACTGAATGTGGCTGAAATATTTTCATATTGATCACAGGTTTGGGATGTATTTGGTTAAATAAAATATATTAAAATTAACAGTACATGGTGATATCCTGCTAATCCCAGTACTTGGGATACTGAGACACGTGGAGTGCAAGGTCAGGAACATCCTGGGTAATTCTGGATGCAATCTCAAATATTAAAGAAAGAAAGAATAGGCCAGTAGATGTAGCTCAGTCTTAGAGACACCCTGGGTTCAATTCCCAGGACTGCGGCGGGGGAGGGATATATATATATATATATTTTTTTTTTTTCGTTTTTCATCTGTTCCTCCTGATCTCGTGTGTGGCTACTAGAATATGTAAATTACACATGTGGCATACATTGTTTTATTGGACAGTGGTGGTTCAAATTAAGGACTTGGTGGCAGGCGGTGGCCGTGGCGGTGGGGAATGCCTGTAATCCCAATGGCTTGGGAGGCTGAAGCAGGAGGATGGTGAGTTCAAAGCCAACGTCAATAATTTAGCAAGGCCCTAAGCAACTCAGAGAGACCCTGTCTCTAAATAAAATATAAAAATGGACTGGGGATGTGACTCAGTGGTCAAGCACCTCTGGGTTCAATTCCCTGTGTCCCCCCCACCCTACCACCCCCCAAAAAAAATCAAAGTAAGGACTTATTCTTTATCCTCTGGCAATGAAAATTCCTTTCAGTGCCCGGCTCCAAGCCAGGCTCAGATGCTCAGACAGTGCCACCTCCTGGGAAGAGGCTGTGCTGGGTGGCACAGTCCCAGGAAATACTTCTTGGGTTTTGTGGCAGGTGAGGGAAGGCAGCCTGGGCCCCAGCTTCAACCTCCAACTGCAGGGAACAGAGATGCTTCTAACCACCCTGGCCTCTCTATTCACTTGCCTCACTGTCTCAAACCTCTGTGGCCTCTGGGTGACAGGGTGGGAGGGTGGAAGATGCCACTTGGCTGGAGCTTCTTGTCAGCAACCAAAGAAACACCAAGTGGAGGAATACCGATCTGAGAAAAAATCCCAAACATATCAGGAGTTGGAGGAGTCCTGGGCTTCCCCCGCACAGCTGCACCAGCCATTCGTGCAGCAGAAGCCACCAGCGCAGCCGAAAACACCAGCAGAGCCAAAGCCACCAATACAGCAGCCACGGCAGCAGCCACCACAAGCACAGCTTCTGCTGCTGCAGCCAGAGCCACTGCCACCACCGCCACCACTACCACCACCACCACCACCACAGCCACCACAACGAAGTGATCAGGACCCGGTTACTCTGTGCAATTTTCTGTCCAGTGTCCAGGATTCCCAAAGGCAAGGACCCCAGCCTGACTCACTGCGGGCTCCTGAAGCTGGAGGGCAATTGTATAACCTCTCAGGTCCTGGTAAGTGAGGCTCCTGGGAGGGGAGAGGCTGAGGAGAGAACCCCTGGATCCCATCCCAGCCCCAGATCCAGAATCCCTATCTGCCACCACAGCTTGTCCAATCCTCCTCAGCACCCTCAGCCTTTACTACCTCTGTAGCTACTGCCTCTGGGTGAATTTGTATCAAACTGGGGCTGCAAAGAAGCCTGTCATCTTCTGCAGAGGGTGTCTGACGTGGTGTCAGCCTCTCTTCCACAGTGAGGACGACAGAAGAGGGGGTGGGGATGGTGGGATGTGAGTTGTAGGCTTATCAGCAGATATATTGAGCCCTGGGAGATCGGGAACAGGGAACCACAGCATGGCTTCCTAGTTCCGAATCTTCAGGGTGGGTTCAGAATGTGTTTTGGGGCAGGGAGGGGTCTGCCCCTGACCATCAGACTTGTACTGGGCCCCAGACATGATAAAAAGTCCAGTCCTGATGTGTTCTTTTCTGAGAAACTCCGGGATGAGCTGGGTACAGTGGAGCATGCCTGTAATCCCAGATACTGAGGAGGCTGGAGCAGGAGGCTCAAAACTTTGAGGCCAACCTCAGCAACTTAGTGAGACCCTGTCTCAACCTTAAAAAAAAAAAAAAAAGGCTGAGTTTGTAGATGTATAGTTTAGTAGTACTACCAGAAAAAGAAAAAAGAAACTTTCAGATGAGTAACTTATGCTTGTTTCATCACCAGGTCTCATGAACTCCTGCCTTTCTAGCCTTAACAAACACCCTGGATATTCATGTTTCAAGGTGAGACAGAGCACAAAGGAAGAGAAGCTCTGGCTGAGTGTTTGAGTGTGCCCTTGTGTGTGTGTAGTCCACAGAGGCATCCTTAGCAGGAGACAGGGAAGGGAACTGGAATTATTTCAAAGTCACTCTGAATAGCCAATTTCTCTATTCTCTATTCCTT